>NC_057732.1:45940313-45995762 GCF_004010195.1 Chiloscyllium plagiosum | reverse complement strand
TGACTTGTCCGGACTTGTCCGACCTGCCCAGCTCCTTTTCCACCTATCCACTCCCCCCTCTCCTCCCTGACCTATCACCTTCATCTCCTTCCCCACTGACCTATTGTACTCTATGCCACTCTCTCCCCACCCCCATCCTCCTCTAGCTTATCTCTCCACGCTTCAGACTCTCTGCCTTTATTCCTGATGAAGGGCTTTTGCCCGAAACGCCGTTTTTGCCTGTCCTCGGATGCTGCCTGAATTGCTGTGCTCTTCCAGCACCACTGATCCAGAATCTGGTTTCCAGCATCTGCAGTCATTGTTTTTACCTCCTATTTTATCTTATACCAATATCTTAATGATATATGAAGTTGACAGCAAGGCAGAGACGGTGAAACGGCAGAATCATTGCAACAGTCATAAAGCCACCTTTGTTGTGGTCAAGGTCCTTGATCCTGGTTCTTTCTCGGCTGTGTTACCCTAACGTTTTGTGGTGAACCATTTGGTTCCTAACCACATCTGGCTTTGATCCCTCTGATTTAAGCGAGGATCTGTCTTCACCCTCTGCAGAAGAATATTGGATCCAATGACTATAGCCACTTAAAACATTAAATAATGACGAATTGAGTTGCTTGTGAGCTTTCTTTGAAGTTGGGCATGGAACAAATAGTTCTTCCCTTGAAAAACAGCCAAGTCAACACCAGAGTAGATCCAATGGGGGTTCGGATATCTCTGTGTCTGATTTTCATCTGAGACATAGTTTGGCTTAGTGACATTTTTCCACTGAGTTGTTGAAAATCAAGGAAGTTCTTCTATTGGCCTGCCTTAATTCCAACAAATCAAACGCTGATTGGTGTGACATTTGGCAGGCCAAACTTCAGCTTGAATAATGTACACATAAACGAATAAAGGGCTAAATTTTCAACTTGGTTCTTTGACCAAAAAACTGGCAATGTTGATTGTTTGCTCCGTGTGGAAACATTTGGGTTTTTGTGGTCACAGTGGAGATGTTGGTCTTTATAACTGGTTGAAAATCCCGAGTTTTTTAATGAATCAGAAAAACATGAGCACTGAGTAAAAAAGCAGAAGGAAAATTTAGAGGATTGGGAACATCATTAGAATAGATGAATTCACATTTATAACAAGTTTTTCATGGCTACTGGATGCCTCAAAGGCCCTTCCAGACAATGAGGTGGTTGTAATGTAGGTAATACAACCGACCCATTTGTACACAGCAAACTCCCACAAATAGCTATGTGATATAGACCGGATTATCTGTTTTCCTGCTTTTGAGGGATAGGCATTGGCCAAGACACCAAAAACAACTCATTGGCTTTTCTTTAAAATAGTGTGTTGGATCTTTTTACAACAATGAAAGCAGGCAGATGCGGTCTTACTTGGCTTGAATGGTTTATTAAAGGCAACTTTTCTGATTGTCCTGTACTGGAGAGTCAGAATGAATTTATTGGTTTCCCTTTATCTACCACTTGAGCTATGTCCATTAGTAATTCTAATGAATTTGTCAAATAGGGTGTCCATGTTGATTTTGTCTGATTATGATTTTCTAACCATGTTGTTGAAAATTCCTTCAGAGAAGTTGACAGCATTCCAATGACTGATATAAGGATAACTGGGCAGTAGTTCCCTGTTTTCTTTCTCTCTCCTTTCTTGAATAGCAGGGCTATTTGATAACATTCAACATGCTAGGACCAATCTCGAATCAAATAAGTTTGGAAAATCATAGCTACTGGCGAAAGTATCGCTTCTAGTGAAACAGTCCATCTGGTTCTGGGGATTTGTTTTAATTTAGTCTCTTGAATTTCTCCACAGTTTTTTTCCTCCGTTCATCTTAATTGCCATAATCTTCTCAAATGTCACTCTTTGTATCTCATATGTAACTTGTGTCTCATAATTTGAAGACAGACACACACACATTTGTCCAAAGACTTTGTCATTTCCTCATTCTCTATGATAATTTCTCCTGCCTCTGTTTCTAAAGGTCAATAGACTCTCTTCCTTTTTATACACTTGCACTTCAGTTGTTACACCATTTTAAGCTGTTCTTTTAAGCCTAATGCTATCTATAAACTCCCTAATAAGGCAAGGCATGTATTTTGTTAAGCATTTAAATAGTTCCTTTTAAATGTTTCACACTGTTTATTTACTGCCAAATCTTTTCATCAATCAACCTTTGCCAGCTGACTGACTTATTTATATACAATGGGCAACACGGTTAGTATTCTTGTTTCAGTTTAAGATTCGTGTTTATAATTGGTGTATGTAGTTTTCAAACTTAACGTGGAATTCACTAGCATTATGATCGCTATTTCCCAGTAATCATTTGACTGTGTTATTGCTAACTGATTCTGCTTTGTGGTGCAATGCTAGACCTAAAGTAAATTTATCCTTGGTTGATTGCACAACATACTGCTCCAGAAACTGTCACAAAAAACACTCCACAGGTTCATCTTTCAAGGCACCTTTGTCAACTTGATTGGTTTTGGCCAAGATGAAGATTAAAGTCCCCCTTAACTATTTCATAGATGTTAGCCTTTGTTACAAGGTGCAGTACTTTCTTACTTCATGCTTTTTATCTGAAAGAGCTTAGCAAAAGCAAACTGAATCTAATAATTCTACATAAAAAATAAATGAGGCTCAGGAGATAAAATATTGACCTCCATGCAGTCTTAAAGGTCTTCTTTAGGGACATGTGAGCCTCAGTACAGTCAGTATCCAGACCACAGCTGTCCAGTGTTCCTGAGCAATTTACTGCCTCTGCATTGTGACTCTGTTCTCTCGTTTCTTTCCAAATAAAATCTTGTGCAATTTCAATTTAATCACACACCGTCCAGGTGCGTTTGGTTAATTGGTGCCTTGGAGAAACTCGCTGAATGCTGGGTAGGACTGTCTGAGAAAGATTCATTTTTGGAGAAGTGAGAACTTGCTTTAAAGTATAGCCCAGTTTATTCATTGGAGAGGTCCCCTGTTCCAAACAATTCTAATGATGTATGCCAATCACTTTAGCGACGGGACTGTGCATCAAGAGTTTTTATGTGGATTGAACCATTAACAGGAAATTAACTTATAATTTGCTTTCTTTAGGCCAGCAGTGTACAGTACAAGCATGTGGGACTCCTACATGCGTACAAGGGAGCCTTTTTGGCCATTTAGTAAGTTTAAATTAGCATTCTCATTAATTTGAGGATCTCAGTGTTCTAATTCAGGGTTGTGGCACCAAGAGGACAATAGAATTGAGAACATCCATTTCCAAGTCTTCAGGCTTGTAACATTTAAACAGGTCAAGGTCATTGGGAAATACTAGTACAATTAAGACTCGATTTTGGAAGCAAAGTGACAAGGTTACAATTTGGCAAATTATGTAAGACTGCAGGGCGATGTAGACAATGGTCAGATATTCACAGAAGGCATTCGTAAGAATGTAAAATGGGAGCAAAACTGTGCTGTCTGACCCTGTTGTGCCATCCAATAACGTGCCGGATTATCTAACGCAACTCAATTTTTACTGCATTATCCAAAATGTATTGACCATTGTCATGCACCCGCAGTAACCTGGGTAGAGGATTCCAAAGATTTTGCAGCCCTCGCGGTGAACAAATTCTCCTTGTATTCTGAAATGGCCAATGAGACAAACCCCTGCTGGTGTTCTACACTTTCCAGATGGGAGCAATGGCCTCTCTCCAGTGACAGTCTACTGTAAATACATCTATATGTTTTGGAAGTACAGACAGGAGAATGAATAGAGGGAAGCTCTGGTATAATAAGGATGTTGGGGTCAGAGAAACCAAACTGCTTTTCAGCTGGACAGTGTTACAAGTAAACCAGCATCATCATCATTGGTGGTCCCTCATAGACAAGGGTGTGTCTGTTCCACTCTCAGGGTGAATCTGTAGCTGGCTGTACAGAGTGATGGGGGTACAGCAGGTTCTGTTACACTTGGGACAGAAGGTGGTTATGGGAAGCAGTGGATAGGGCATTAGTGCGGCAGCTGGATCCTTTCGCTATAACTAAATTACTGAGACAGGGAATCTCCTGTTTTACCCGACCTCAGGAAATCCTGTAGCTTGAATGAGCCTTTCCCCAGCCCCTTTCTCCATCATTCAGGCAAAGAAATGGCCTTCCCTTAGAGGTGAGGATCAGACTCTGTCCCCAGTCCCAGTGGCAACTTCTTACTGATAGAGGTGGCATGCTCTGGAGTGTTCCTATCCTGACAGAAAGTTGATAAGGAAGGCACAGGCTGAGTCAGTCAGAATGAGGCCCCTGCTGTGACAGCTTCCGATATGGGTGGGTGGCTGGTTTCCATTGTGTGTCCCAATAAGGTAGAGGAGCACTGTGAATTTGATTGTGTTTCCTTAGCCCAACCAGGACGACAATTTTTCTCTCCATGATGGACATCATTTGACCACTTTAATAAGGAAACCCTCTCTTTGCTTACAAAGAAAATAAACATTTAGGCACAGGAAAGGGAGCAACGAGACAGCAGTTCTATTAGTGGCTTAATGGCATATTGATCTATGTTATATCGGACTTCCACTGTATTTAAGTAGTTCTGTCGAGTAAAGGAGAAAGATCTTGATTTGCAAAGATACTGGTCATTAACATTGACATAGCAAGTAGGTGAGGTTAGAAAAAAAAGCTAATAAAAGTTAAAATAATCCTTGCTTTCACATTAAGAGGCATGGAGTAGAAAACTAAAGAGGTATTAAGTTAAAAATCACACAACACCAGGTTACAGTCTAACAGGTTTATTTGGAAGCGCTAGCTTTCAGAGTACTGCTCCTTCATCACTGCTCCTCCAAATCATTATGAGGTATTGTTGAATTTAAACAATCAGAACTTGGAAAGAAACGGAATATGCTGAGGGACTCCCTAGCCTCTGTAGAGAAAAAAGGCACAGTGTTTGATTCCAGTGACCCCTCTTCAGAACTTAGTTCGGTCACAGGTGGATATGGTCTTCACTGTAACCCAGTCAGGGAATGGATATGTAAACTATTGAAAAGGAGCAACTTACATTCAATGAAATGCCAGGATTGAAGAGTGATAGTTGTATAAAAGGGATTTAAAGTAGTTAAGGCTTTCACCCTCAATGTTAGGTTGGGAGTAACATTCAACCAGAATCAAAAAGTGTGACGCTGGAAAAGTACAGCTGGTCAGGCAGTATCCAATTCTCCTGTATCGACTCTCCTGCTGCTCAGATGCTGCCTGACCTGCAGTGCTTTCCCAGTGCCACACTTTTTGACTCTGATCTCCAGCATCTGCAGCCCTCACTTTCTCCAAGTGGTCAAAGGTATGAAGTATTGCGATGTGGTAACTAGTGAGAGATCATTGAGTAAATTTAAGGGAGAGATAGACAGATTTTGAATCAATGATGCGTTGAAGGGTTATGGAGAGGGAGCAGGAACGTCAAATTGACGCAGAGATGAGATAAGCCATGTTTGTGTGAAATGGAAGAGCAAGATCCCACAGCAGAATCGCTTACTCCTGCTCCTCAATCTAACATTCCTATATTTCTGTTAGTTGAAGGAAAACCAAATGGATGAGTTGAGGTCATCTTGAAAACAAAGGACTGGGTAGAAATGCATTGTCCAGAAGATGGTTAGAAGATAAGGTTGTTCACACAAAGCAATCCATAAATATTTTTAAGAATAGGGAAGTTGCTGGATTAGTGACAAGGAATAGTCAAGAAAGTGGGATTAGATGAGATAATTCATGTGGAACAAAATACTGGTGTGAACTACTGGAGCTCTGCTGAAGAATCATCTCGATTCAAAATGTTAGATTGCTCTCTCTGACTGTCCATGGACGCTGCCTGACCCACTGGGATCTCCAACATTTTTTGTTTTCAGTGCAGATTCCAGCATCTGCAGTAATTTGCTCTGGGTGATGTGAACTTGATGGACAAAGTTGTTGTTTTGTATTGTTACTTAAATACTTCAATGATCTCACTTGTCCGGGCATCAGGAGATGTATCGGTAATCACAATACCCTCTGAGGTATTGTGCAGAGACCATCGCCCTTGTTATATACTAAAAATTAGGCTACGACATTTCATTGAGTAAAGTTCCACCGAGGGAAAGTGTTTTTTTAAAAAATCACCTAGAGGCTGTCACTTTTTGTATGATCTATATTGGAATAGATTTTTATCTTTCCACCTGATGTGAAATTGGTGTTTCAGTGATGTCTACAGGAAACGATAAAGACCCACTGATCCACAGCAATGTTTAAGCTGAAAATTTTACACCATTCTTTCCAGGTGTTCTTGTTAAATTGGTGTTTTATTTTACTGTGGCCTCAGGATATCAGAAGAAGAATGATCTTATGATCTTGTAACTTGGCCTGCAATTGAAATATACTAGGCCTTCAGAACTCATGTTAAAATTCCACTATCTGATGAGACCTGAGCACAGCTGAAGTTTCTGTTTTCTGCTCTCTCAACTTGCTGAAATACTGAACAAGCAAAGTTTCCTCCATGCAATTTCAACCCGGTGAGAGTGTGGTCCTGGGGTGGAGGAGAAATTTCCACCAGTGTGGCCCTGCTTTGTTAGTCACATCAGTGGTGGAAGAGCCAGGAAACCTTGGAATAGTGCATTAAAGCAACATTTCTTTTCTTTTCCCTGGGGCTATCCCATCAACAAAATGGAGAATGAGCAAGAAAAGCCCCCCCCTCTCTCTCTCTCTCCACACTGGCAATTGCAACGTGACAATCATATCAGAGACATTGAGCTGAATCTTAGTTTTTGTTGGCTAAGTGTCATGTTAAATCACAGGATCTTGTGAGATCTTCTGTCCTATTTTACCAAACTGCCATTAGTACCTACCTACTCCTTGCTTATGCCCCTAACACACAATTCTAGCTCCATTCTGCCACTTCCTGTACATGGAACAACTCGCTAATGCCAGGATATTATAGAAAGGACAGGATTCCCTGGCACTGTCTTTGAAAGGTGGTTGTCTGTCCTGATGTGTGCTGTCTGTATGGTCCCTGATGTTTGCCCTGGGCATGGTAGACAACAGGAAACTAGTATCCTGCTTTGCAGACAAAGACCTGGAGGCCTCACTGCATAGGATGTTGCTGTCACCGGACCTCCTCTTCCCCCAGGATTGGCAGTACAGGCCATAACACCAGATCTTGCCAGCCTGATTCCAAGGTTACTATCGTTGTCAGTGCAGTCTAGGCACTACAATGTAGGATGAAGGTCAATGACCTTCTCCACTCTGCTAATGTAAGTGCCACCATCTGATACCTCACAATCGCTCTGGTACTGCAACCACTTCCCACCAAGGCTTGAGCTCCAGTATTCTCACTATTATCTGTAGCATCTTCTCTCAGGTGGTGTCACACGCGATGCCCGTCTGTGTTGCTTACTCAGGGCACCTGTAACAAAAATACAAACAGTGCCACTCACTTTAATCTACTTTCCTTCCCACCTGTCTCTCATCCCAGGAAGGAAACAGTCCTCGATAAGGCAGAAAGATTGAAGAGTTGTCTGACATTCAGTTCCTCCAGCCTCATGTAAAGAGGATCCTCACTTTACTGCCCCAGGCAGCTAACTGAACGTGGCCAAGATTGATATCAGAGGTTGCTCTTGACTGACTGTACTGGGACACCTCCCCCACCCCGACTGAAGGCGTATCCCTCTTTGACTTGCCCAGGGGCTGCCATGACAACATTGTTAGCTTGGTGTCTGTGCTAAACAGGAAGGTAATACAGCCTGTTATCTCTGACTGAGCAGCAAGATCCAAAAACACAGGTCAGGCATGCTGCGAGTATCCGTGTAGTTTAAAAGTGCTAATAGCGCACGCAAACAGCCACGTTCAGAATTCTCACCGTCCAGTTTGCTGAAGGCAGGTAGAATGATAGGAAGCCACGCATTAATGAGGTGAGATGTGCAGTTAATAAGGGCGTTTAGAATAGGCAGCTCATCACTGCCTGGCAAGAATAGTGCCTCGATGCCCAAATCCTGGTTAAAGGATGCAGTGTGTCGTTCCTGACATCCTGATGTAGATAGATCTCACTAGATTTCTCATGCAATTCTGCCACATTTCTTACCATTGCCCCTGTCACAGCCACGTCCTGTGAAAGAGTAAAACCCTGTTCTTTTTCTGATCCATGCTTACTTTGCTTTTTTCAGTCATGAGTCCTTCACTTGTCCTCAACAGGTCAAGCTAGAGGAAACCTTTACCCAGCTTTCAGTTCCAGTTTTGTCCAACGACACTGGCTGGAGCATGTGGAGATTGTGCAGGCTTGGCCTTAGCTATGATCCATTAACCAGTCAATGCACTGACTGTTGTACAAAAGCTGGGTCTGTGTACATCCACTCACCTTTGTGCCAAATGCAATGAAATCCAGTCAAAACTGCAGCTGAAAAACAGCAATTATGTCTGTTTTGTTGTGATCAGATGACTTCATTTTTGCTCAAAAGTTGTTCCTTATGACAGAAGCTTGTTCTCCCACTTTATTAAAGATGTGTGAGATCCAATCATCTCGCTTTTCAAATGCAACTATCGGCAAAGGACAAATTCTGAAAATGAAGGAGACAAATATTTTTGCCTTGAAAAGTTACAAATTCATAAATCTCTGGCCCCCTCGGATCCTGACATTCATTCAACAGATGGGAGTTATTTATAACCTATGTATCCACTGAACCTAGAGTTTGTCACACCTACATATATATCTAGTATAGCCTGAACCTTTATACAGCTGTGCTAATGATGCATATGGCCAGTAACCCATTTAAATTGTACATTAAAGACCATTTAGGTTACTAACCAACCAGTTGAAACTGATGCGGAGGCTCACTAAAATCGTATGGGAATATAATTAATGAATGATTGCAATGTGACCAGGAGGTTACTCAGATCAAATAGGTGCCATTAAATCAGATTGTCTGAACTTCGAGGTCAATTGTATATTCTATATTCCAAGGTTTTGCTTGCTCATCAGTGGTAATGTGGGATTGTTTCAACATAACTCTCTATCTGGAAATGTTGATCTGTACAAGAAGACTTCTATTTGCATATTTCTGATTTCTGATTTTTGTGGATATCATTCCACAATAGGAGAGACTGCACATGGTCTACCTGTCTCACTGGATGAGAGAGCACATTTGTACATTACTCATGTTACAGTGAACTGTGTGGCTGGTGAGAGGAGCAGATTTTAAAAAGCATAATATGTTGCTTTTCACGGTAGATGCCATCACTTAAACATCATTACAAGTCACTAAAATGTCTCTGTTGCATGAATGGAACTTAAACCAGGCCATTTCTTTTATAATGAACCCTGGTCTAGATGCGATGACATAGCAAGCGTTTCACACTGGGAATAGTAATCTAAATCGAGATGTAATTCCCCTACAGGAACTGATGAGTGCAAGTAATTTTACTATTTATTGTTCAGTTCCTATTGGTTTCCCATCCCAGTGGATCTTTCACTTGTGAAATCATCCTCAGATCCATAAAGTGTTTCTATTCAACATGTGGCATTATTAAACAATAAAAACATGTAGCACAGAACAGGCTCTTCGGCCCACCAATACTGTGCTGACATGCAATGACTTTTTAAACTAGAAACATTTTGACTCTACAAGTGGATAAAGTGATAAAGAAGGCATACGACATGCTTGCCTTCATCGGTCAGGGCATAGGATATAGAAATTGGCAAGTCATGTTGCAGCTGTCTGGAACTTTAGTTTGGCCACGTTTGGAATATTCGGTACAGGTCTGGTTGCCACACTACCAGAAGGATGTGGAAGCTTTGCAGCAGAAACGGTTAACCAGGCTATTGCCTGATTTGGAGAATATATCCCTGTATTCCCTGCATATTCATATATCCAAAAGGATGCCTCTTAAGTGTTACTATTGTATCTGCCTCCACCACCTTCAATGGCAGCACATTCCAAGCACTTACCACCCTTTGTGTAAAGTAAAATACTTGCCTCTCACATTGCCTTTAAATTTACCCCTTTTTACCTTAAATCTATGTCCCCTAATAACTGACATTTCTACCCTGGGAAAAAGACTCCAACTACCCATTCTATCCAGGCCCCTCATAATTTTATAAACTTCCATCAGGTCACCCCTCATCCTTCAACATTCAAGTGAAAACAAACCAAGTTTGTCCAGTCTCTCCTCATGGCCAATACTCTCCAAACCAGGCAGTATCCTGGTCAACCATTTCTGCTACAAAGCTTTCACATCCTTCTGGTAGTGTGACAACCAGACCTGTACAGAATATTCCAAACGTGGCCAAACTAAAGCTCTAGACAGCTGCAACATGACTTGCCAATTTCTATATCCTATGCCCTGATCGATGAAGGCAAGCATGTCATATGCTTTCTTTATCACTTTATCCACTTGTGTTTCAGGGAACTGTGGACCTGTATACACCTAGGTCCCTTCTAAAGGTTCTGCCATTTACTGTATACTTCATTCCTACATTCGATCTCCCAAAATGTATCACCTTGCATTTGTCCAGATTAAACTCCCTGTGCCATTTCTCCATTGAAGTCTCCAGCCTATATATAACCTGCTGTATCCTCTGGCAATCCTCCTCTCTCTCTGCAGCTTCCCTAATCTTTCGGTCATCTGCAAATCAGGCCACCTAGATTCTTTTCATAGAATCCCAACAGTGTGGAAACATGGCATTCAGTCCAGCTGTTCCTTACAGACCCTCTGAAGAGCATCCCACCCAGGCCCATCCCCCATCCCCTGTATTTCCCATGGCTAATCCACATGACCTGCACATTTCTGGACACGATGGACAGTTTAGCACGGCTAATCTACCCAACCTGCACAGCTTTGGACTGTGGAAGAAAAACAGAGCACCCAGAGGAAACCCACGCAGACACAGGGAGAATGTGCAAACTCCACACAGATAGTCGCCCGAGGCTAGAATCGGACCCGTGTCCCTGCTGCTGTGAGGCAGCAGTGCTAACCACTGAGCCACCGTGCTACTCTCCAAATCATTTTCATAGATTACAAACAACAGGGGTCACAGCACTGCTCACTGTGGAACACCACTGGTCACAGATCTTCAATCTGTAAAACACCCTTCCACCACTAAACTCTCTGTCTTCATGACTGAGCAGACTCTGTAGCAGTTGAGACAGCAAAGTATTTAAACTTGGTAAAGGCTCAGTTTAAAAGAGTGGGGCCTGTGGTTTCTGAAGGTTTATAGTCTGCTGTCAGAAAGTTTCTGACATGAAGCTCTGATGTAGGCCATTGTTGTCATTTCCATGATTTCCCAGTGGAAGTGAGAGGAGGCCTTTAGCATATAGAATTATCTCGAGGGCATTTCTGGCACAGCGATAGTGTCCCGCCCTCTGGAGACAGAAGGTCTAGATTCAAGTCTCAGCTACTCCAAAGATGTGTCATAACATCTCTGAAAAAGATGGATGGAAGATAGGTTTAGAGTTATCTAGAAAGAAGAAGATGGACACATTCAGCTTAATGAGCCTTATGTTGATGTTGATCCTTGACATGAGCAGTATTTCTAATTCCATGCGTTTGCCCTGTTTCTCAATGTCTTCAGAGTACCCTCTCCTTTAGCCACTGTCTAGTTAACTCTAGTAGCACCTTCTCAGCTGTGAAACCTTGTGTTGAATGCTTTTCTTGCTCTTTGTCCTCATATTACCCTCATTCTAGATGTTTCTGACACTGGAAATGGCCAGTTTGTATTCATCACACCCCTTCAGAATTTTAAACAACACCTACCAAACCATCCCCTCAACTTGGTCCCTGTTCTAACAAACCACAGAGCATTTTTCCAGTCTTTGGTTTGGTTTTGTGTTTTAATTTCCTCCAACCAGGAAGTGTTACAGTGAACCTGCACTGCCCCTACTTTGCTCTCTCGACATCTTTCCTATAATGTGCGTAGAGTGTTCAATCGGTATCTGGATTCAGCAAAACCTGTAACATTTACATTCCACACTCCTTGATGCAGAAAACAAGATTCCTTATTGTTTGAGCAAATTGCTGCAGATGCTTCAATCTGTACTAAACAAAAATGCTGGAGATCACAGGGGGGTCAGGCAGCATCCATGGAGAGAGAGCAAGCTAACATTTTGAGTCCAGGTGACTCCTCATCAGAGCTGAAGTGAACTGTGGAGGGGACAACATTTATGTAATTAGAGGGAGGGGGTGGGAGGTGGACTTCTTGAGAGAAAGGCTGCTGAGAGTGATAGAGAATGCACTTAATCTGCATTATGTCCTCTCTTCCCTCTCCCCAACTCCAGTGGGACTGTCTGTTCTTTCCAGTCTGGCAGTTAGACGCACCAACTGTTCTAGAAGAAAATGAGGACTGCAGATGCTGGAGAGTCCGAGTTGATAAAGTGTGGTGCTGGAAAAAGCACAGCAGGTCACTCAGCATCCGAGGAGCAGGAGAGTCGACGTTTTGGGCATGATCCTTCATCGGGATGAAGAGTTACACTGGAAACATTGACTGTCTTGCTCCTCGGATACTGCCTGACCTGCTGCACTTTTTCCAGCGCCACATTTTATCAACTCTCATTGTTCTGCCAGTCTCACAGTCCTGTCACTTGAGCTGCACTATCAGCAGCCTCTCTCACCCAGCACTCCACAGCACCAAAACCCCTACTCCCAACTATTGCATAAATACTGTTCCCTCCACTAGTCACGTCAGCTGTGACGAAGAGTCATTGAGACTCGGAACATTGGCTTGCTATCTCTCTCTCTTTCTGTGGATGTTGCCTAGCCTGCTGTGATCGCCAGTGTTTTGTTACCCTTTGTTTGTTTATCCACCGAAGATGCTGCTTTTAATGCCCTTTGGCTACATGAACAGAGATGTTAACAAAGTTAAGAAGGGATAGAGCCATGAACACATTTGAAGCTGAACAGGAAGCCCAATTACGTCTATGAGCACAGGGGTTATATACAGTCATTTTCACTCTTGTGAGCATTTAAATTCTTTTCACTCATGGGATGTGGGTGTCGCTGATGAGGCCAATATTTATTGTCCATTCCTAATTCACCCTGAGAAAGTTGTGCTGAGCTGCCTCCTAGATCGTACTGTGGCAGGTTATATTAGAAGCAGGAAATACAGACAGTGGGCTTGGTAGTGTATCCACGTTGATCAAAATGGATTCTTAGAACCTGGATGTAGGTTTGCTCGCTGAGCTGGAACATTCATTTCCAGAGGTTTTGTCACCCTATTAGGGAACATCTTCAGTGGGCCTTAGGTGAAACACTGCTGATAATTCCTACTTTCTATTTATAAATAGAAATATAAATAGAAAGCAGGAATTATCAGCAGTGCTTCGCCTAAGGCCCACTGAAGATGTTACCTAGTAGGGTAACGAAACGTCTGGAAATGAACCTTCCAGCTCAGCGAGCAAACCTACATCCAGAATCTCAACCTGAGCTACAAATCTTCTCAAAACTCGCTAAGGATTCTTAGAATGGATGAGGTTATTGCTCCTATTGAGTGACAGCAGCTTCTGTGCAGTGATCACCCTCTCCCTCCCATTCAGCTGGTTCTTCCAAGTGCTTCAGGCGAGGACACTTCGCTGTGTAGGCCTCACCCTGTATGCTACAAATGCCCAATGCTTTCAGATACACAGGAATTGGTGTATTTATTTCCCTCAAACAAGAGACCTCAGTCCAGTAGCAGTATTGTAGGATTTGCTCCTGCTCCAGTTCTGTCTCCCTACCTCGTGAATGAGAAAAATCCATGTTTGGTGTGTTTTCCACCACACATTCGGCAGAGTTACACTGCTGCCGTAAGAGTAACTTTGAGGGAATTCACAGCCAGAGATTAACATTTGCCTCATCCTAATCTTTTAATTGATACAATTCCACTAGCTGAGAGAGGCAATTGCATTCCTGCCATTCACTGCACTTTGACTTACAGTAAAATTCCAACTGAATTATCCTCGTGTGTACACAGGGGGGCAACTGCTTCTTCTGCCTCACTTCCTTTTTCACACAAATTGTGATCATAGTTTCTGCATGTTATGTCTGCACATTTAAACAGGATAACGTTTTGTAAAAATGGGTGGTGAACCGGAAGAAAATAGAGGGAATCTGTATTCGGCCTCAGCAGGAATGACCATAAGAAATAGGAACAGGAGTAGGCCATTCGGCCCCTCGAGCCTGTTCCACCATGCAATAGAATCATGGCTGATCCATCTCTCCTCACATCCTCCTTCCTGCCCATTCCCTGTAATGCTTAATTCCATGACTGATCAAAAATCTATCTTAGCCCTATATATACACAAGGATTCTGTCTCCACAGATCTCTGCAGCAAGGAATTCCAAAGACCCTCAACCCTGAGAGAGGAAATTCCTCCTTATCTCAGTCTTAAATTGATGCCTATTTTAATGAGACTGTGCTGTCTGGTCCTTGACTCTCCCATGAGGGGAAACATCCTCCCAGCATTTACCCTGTCATGCCCGTTAACAATCCCATGTTTCAATGGGATCACCTGTCTTGTTCTAAACCCCAGTGAGTAGAGTCCTAATCTGTTTAGCCTTTGCTCATAACAATGCTGCTTGAAAGATGGGCATTCAGCACACCATGTTTGTGCCAATTGTCTGGAAGAATTATTCACTTAGGATATTCTGAAGCAATTGCTCCTGGCACATATAGGGTACACACGTCCCAAAGTCATGCACTTTTGGCCTGTGCTTTATGAGTTGATGGACAGGTAACAGCAGACCAGCAGAGCACATCCCAAAGAAAGATCAAGCTAATGTTTACTTAGCAGCACAGCCTCAGGGTCTCCCAAAGTGAGTTTTGAGAAGATTTGTAGCTCAGGTTGAGGTTCTGGATGTAGGTTTGCTCGCTGAGCTGGAAGGTTCATTTCCAGACGTTTTGTCACCCTCTAAGTAACATTTTCAGTGGGCCTCTGGGCGAAGCATTGCTGCTGATTCCTGCTTTCTATTTATATGTTTGGGTTTCTTTGGGTTGGTGATGTCATGTCATGTGGTGATGTCATTTCCTGTTCCAACTCAAAGAAACCCAAACGTAGAATAGAAAGCAGGAATCAGCAGCCTGGAGGCCCACTGAAGATGTTACCTAGTAGGGTGATGAAACATCTGGAAATGAACCTTCCAGCTCAGTGAGCAAACCCTACATCCAGTCTCCCAAAGTATTTACAACCAACTTTTTGTTAAATAGTTACTACCGGAACACGAGAAAACATTGCAGCCAAATTGCCGAAGTGGGCCAAAAGAGCCTACTCTTGCATCTATTTTTTCTGTTACTATACACAAAGCAAATTCCAACAACAAACCCTGTGATATATCAAGTAGGAGCGAGGACATTTCTCCAGTGCTCTGGCCAATGTTTGCCCCACAACCAGTATTACTTCAAAGAAAAAGGACATTTGTTGCTGTACATGGATTGTACTGTTTGTTACTTCATTGATTCGCACAGCTACATTGGAACAGTGAAAGGCATTATATAAATACAAGTTTTTTTTTTCTTTTGATTGTAATTAATTCAGAGTCTATGTTGTAGGAACTGGGTGGAGGAAATCTGAGGAGTTCTAACAGTGCTGGTTTTTCTCCTGATGTCTGGAAGTAATGAGAGCTGATCTTGGCCAAAACAGGCTGGACTGATTATTATTTTACAATTTTATTTTCCATTGCGGTTTCAAAACACAAGTCTACAAGTAAATGAGTAGGGATAAACTTTAATTGTGCGTGGCTAGTTCTGAAACCCTGTGACGGTTTTAGCAGGACAGTGGTCTCTGTGGCATGTTGAAAGTCACAATGGGAACACTTAATTTCAATTCGCTTCCCATTATTCATTTTGACTGTGTATGAGAAAAATAAATTGGCTCCTAATTGGCATAGGTCTTGAATAATTTTTAAATTACTGTTAGGCGCACTGTACCTCAGCCATTTGGCAAGGCCACCTTGTGTCTTAAAACCATCAAGTGAATTGCAAGCCAGCTACTATAAATTATGGGCCTTGCAGCAAATCCTAACTTGCCATGGTAAGGTTCTTGCTTTTCTTTCTTCAAAGTGCCGCCCTCCCTCCTCACACCCCCACGCCCCCCATCAACCCCCCACCCCCATTCCAAGTCAAACCAATGCACAGACTGAATGCACCAACTCATGAAACATTTCATCTTTATAAGGCCACTTATAACTTTGCAGCTAACAGAGTCAGAATCCCAGGCTTTCTCTGGTTTGAAGGTTGCTGTGATTTCACAGGTGGAAATTTTGTGATGTGGGCGGGGGGGACGGGGCTGTGGTTTTGGGATTGGAGGGCTCATGGTCCATGACGTCCTGGGATGACTTCAGGCAGCCAGTTCAAAAGAACGAGGTGAGAAATGGCTCCCACGTCCAACGCATCCTTCATGCTCTCAGGACATTTCACAGTTGCTTCACGGTGAGTGATGCACTTTTATAATGTCACGATTTGTAATCTTCCAATGTAGCAGTAAATTTATAAACTCTGCACACTGTCGCTATCAGCAATGTGATGATGAGTCGATGTTCTGTCTTGGTGTTGTTGGTTGAGGGATAAATATTGGACAGGGAGAGCACCCTATTCTTCAATCAGTATCACAGGATCTTCTCCATTTAACTGTGTGTTTTAATGTCTCTGTTTCTGACAAACAGGACCTCCTATAGTGTGGAAATTCCTTCAGATCCATACAGTAGCCTCACTGTAGCATTGTCTTCTGACATGTGGAACTTGGCACTCAGACCCCAAAGTTTTCATTCAGATATGCCCTTGCACTTACGACTTTCACATATCTTCATTTGTTCAACATTTTGTTGTAGCAAAAACAATAATTGATTTCAAATCTGATTGCCTCTTTTGGTTCAAGGTGCATGGGTCAATCCAAAAACTGCAGCACTGGAGGAGCAAATTATTGCAGTTGCTGGAATCTAACTGAAAATTAAAAATGCTGGAGATCACAATGGGTCAGGCAGCATCCGTAGACAAGAGGAGGCTGGAACGTCACAGCAAGCCAGGCAGCATCAGGAGTTGGAGAAGTCAACATTTCGGAGAGCAAGTTAACGCTTCAAGGATGGATGACTATTCATCAAAACTTCACCAGTTCTGATGAAGCATCAGCTAGACTCAAAACATTTAGCTTGCTGTCTCCACGAATGCAGCCTGGCCCACTGTGATCTCCAACATTTATGGTTTTCACTGCAACATTGGTGTTTAGGGTTTATCAGGGGTATGCGCAGTTAAATCAGTTTTTCTTCTTTAAAAAGAAAATCATTTCCAAAACACAAGCTTGCTTCTTTGGAAAATGCTGTCACCTCTTGATGTTGACTCAATGGTCTTTTACATCCTTTCCGGCACTGTCAAATGCCTGCAATATAAAAACTGCATTAAAATGTTTGCAAGAGTGAACAGTAAAACAATGGGTAACCTGTTCAATACCATCATATCCACACAGATTTGTGTACTTTATAGGGGGTCTGGAGTATAAGGTTGCCGAGGTTATGCTGCAGCTATAAAAACCTCCAGTTAGATCCACTTGGAATACTATGAGCAGTTCTGGGCATCACAATCTTAGGAAGTATATATTGACCTTGGAGAGAAAACAGTGTAGGTTTACAAGAATGAAACGTGGACTTCAGGGGTCATGTCCTGAGGAGGTATTATTCAAATTATACAAATGTTTTAAGGTTAAGAAAAGATCTAATTGAAGTTTTCAAGATATTAAAAGGAAAAGACACAATTAAGGTAAACTATTTCAATTGGTCAGATATCCTAGAACTAGGGGACATAATCTAAACATTAGGGCCAGACCTTTCAGGAGAGATGTTAGGAAGCATTTTTACACAATAAAGGCAGTAGACGTTTGGAACTCTCTCCCAAAAAGACAGTTGATGCTAGATCTGTGGTAAAAACAATGACTGCAGATGCTGGAAACCAGATTCTGCATTAGTGGTGCTGGAAGAGCACAGCAGTTCAGGCAGCATCCGAGGAGCAGGAAAATTGACGTTTCGGGCAAAAGCCCTTCATGAATACAGGCAGAGTGCCTGCAGGGTGGAGAGATAAATGAGAGGAGGGTGGGGTTGGGGAGAAAGTAGCATAGAGTACAATAGGTGAGTGGGGGTGGGGATGAAGGTGATAGGTCAGGGAGAAGGGTGGAGTGGATTGGTGGAAAAGAAGATAGGCAAGTAGGACAGGTCATGGTGACAGTGCTGAACTGGAATTTTGGAACTGGGGTGAGGTGGGGGAAGGGGAAATGAGGAAACTGGTGAAGTCCACATTGATGCCCTGGTGCTTTTCCAGCACCACTGTATTCCGGAATGCTAGGTCTGTGGTTAATTTTAAATCTGTGTGTATCGATAATTTTTGTTAAGCAAAGATATTAAGGGATAAGGGCCAAAGGCAGTTACATGGAGTTAGGCCACAGATCATTGAATGGCAGGACAGGTTTAAGGGGCTGAATGGCCTACTCCCCTTCCTATGTCATATAGTACACAAACTGGGCAGAGAAACCAATTTTGCAAAGTTGCTGAAACAAAAGTCTGGGATTCCATCACTCACTCTTACCTCGGGCCAAAATAACTGTAATTGTCTTCAACATCTCAGCGAGGATAAACACAGCCAAGAAAAATGTTAAAACACAATCTAGAGACGTGGTCTCATTAGACCATGTACAGTAGAACCTCAGTGGACATTGCACTTTCAGCCTGGATTATGAGCACAAGGCCATGGAGTGGGGATGGAACCCACAGTCTGCAGGGTCCCAAGGTGAGAGTGCGACCACTGAAC
Source organism: Chiloscyllium plagiosum (assembly GCF_004010195.1). Taxonomy (NCBI): domain Eukaryota; kingdom Metazoa; phylum Chordata; class Chondrichthyes; order Orectolobiformes; family Hemiscylliidae; genus Chiloscyllium; species Chiloscyllium plagiosum. The sequence continues at coordinate 45,977,044 of NC_057732.1, read as the reverse complement.
AACTAATGCCATATTTACCCACCTAGTCTGCACCAGAAGAAAAGCTCCTGCAGAATTTCTACTCGCTGATCTCCTCATTGTCACCTTTTCCTGATTTTATTTTTACAGTGAGTTGTGCACTGGACATATACAAATGATCATGGTAGAGCCAAGGACACTAAATACAAGTAGGGGATGGATCTAACTGGCACTTTTGTAACTTTAGGAATTAAAGGAGCAGCAGTACGTCATTCAGCTCTTTGAGTCTGTGCTTCTGTTTAATTAGATCAGCCATGCTCTTTACCAACACTCCATTGGGTAAAAACAATGACTGCAGATGCTGGAAACCAGAGTCTAGATTAGAGTGGTGCTGGAAAAGCACAGCAGTTCAGGCAGCATCTTAGGAGCAGTAAAATCGACGTTTCAGGCAAAAGCCCTTCATCAGGAATACAGCTGTATTCCTGATGAAGGACGTTTGCCCGAAACATTGATTTTACTGCTCTTCGGATGCTGCCTGAACTGCTGTGCTTTTCCAGCACCACTCTAATCTAGACCCCACCACTCCATTGGCTTGCACTGGATTACCTATTGACATGGCTGTGTGAGGCAAGGCTGGATTTATTATCAACCAAACAGTACATTTCATAGCAAACAAAACAAACACCAAAGCGAATTCTATTGAGAGTGTTTGTTTAAGGGGGTCTCTACAAATTGTAAGAAACGCAACTCGTGTAATAAGTCAGTTCTCGCCACTCACAGCAGTGCCAACTCCAGACCTGATTGACTGGAGAGTAAAGCAATTCTCTCCATTCTCGTCAGGAACTGGGATGTTTACCCTGGGCATCCTGAACGATTGAAAGCTCATCAATATTAGCCTTCTGAATTCTGTTGGCTGTTGTGGAAGGGAGTTTCACAATTCCACTATCCTTTACGGGAAGAAGCGTTTCCTCATTTTGTTCGTGAGTGGCCTGATGAATATCCACTCAGTCAAAGCCTCTGTTTATTTGTGTTAATTTATAAAATGTGAGCATGGCTGGCAGAGCCAGCATTTGTTGCCATCCTTATCCAACCGAGTCGCTGGCTACGCCATTTTGGAGGGCAGTTAAGAGTCGACCACATTGCTGTGGGTCTGGAGTCATGTGTAAGTCAGACCAGGTGACAATGTCACATTTCCTCCCTTAAAAAGTCACAAGTTGGTTTTTACAACAGTCCGTTAGTTTCATGCACCATCCCTGGCTACATATGCTCACAATTATCTGTGGGGATCTGTTGGTTGAATTCCAGCAAGTGTATCATGTGCTTCACTGGGGCAGCACGGTGGCTCAGTGGTTAGCACTGCTGCCTCTCAGCACCAGGGACCTGGGTTTGATTCCAGCCTCAGGTGACTGTCTTGTGGAGGTTGCATATTCTCCCCCTGTCTACGTGGGTTTCTGCCTGGTGCTCTGGTTTCTTTCATGTGCAAGTTAGGTGGATTGGCCATGCTAAATTACCCATAGTCTTCAGAGATGTATATTTTGTGTGTGTTAGCCAGGGGAAATGCAGGGATAGGGTAGGGGGATGGGTTTGGGTGGAATGCTCTTCAGAGAGTTGGTGTGGACTTGTTGGGCTGAATGGACTGTTTGTACACGTGGGATTCTATTCTGTTCTGTTGTTCACATGCAATACGTGATTGTAAAATAAGATGGGAGAGCATCGGAGGCTGAGGGGTGACCTTATAGAGGTTTATAAAGTCACGAGTGGCATGGACAGGGTAAATAAATAAAGTCTTTTCCCTGGGATGGGGTTGTGGGGGGAGTCCAGAACTAGAGGACATTGGTTTAGTGTGAGAGGGGAACAATATAAAAGAGACCTACGGGCAACTTCTTCACGCTGAGGGTGGTGCGTGTATGGAATGAGCTGCCAGAGGAAGTGGTGGAGGCTGGTACAATTGCAACATTTAAAAGGCATCTGGATGGGTATATGAATACAAAGGGTTTGGAGGAATATGGGCCAGGTACAGGCAAATGGGACTAGATTGGGTTGGGATATCTGGTCGGCACAGATGTGTTGGACCAAAGAGTCAGTTTCAATGCTGTACATCCCTATGACTCAAAGTGTTGAGTAAGTCTGCTCCAAGAAGGAATCCCAGCCTTGCACATCCCAAGTGGATTTTGATTTCTGTGGAAGGAGCTGAGAGTACAATGTCAAGGATTCGAGTTGAGTTCTCTATGGGTTTTGCCAAATAATCACAGGAAATTGAAACGCATCTAGCTCAGATCTTCAATAACCATTGAACTTTGTTGTTAGTGAATCAAACATTACAGCATGGTGGTTGCAGCTGTGGGCTGCATATCACACCCCATAGCTCTGCTGGGTTTGGAGAGCATTGTGCTTTTTCAATCATCCATTCAGTGGGACGGAATTCAGATTTCTCTGAGGCCTCTCGTGAAGTTTTGTTCAGCAAATAAATGGCTCATTTTGTAGTCATTGAAGAACGTGGTCGATGCTGAGCAAAGGTTTTATGTGGAGGTGAAGATGGTAGCCCAGAAACCAATCTCTGATGTATGCTGTTCATTAAAGGCCCATTGTCAGAACGGGTGGAGGACTTGTTCAAATTTAGAAAGATGGGAACTACGTGACCTGAGTGGATATTGGCAATCTTTTCACCCTTCCTCAACAGTGGGTTGGCATTATTTGTATGTAGCAGATGCTGTGGGCATGTGTGCCAAGCAGTCAGCACTATTTGATGGGAGGTATATATCATTCCCAACTTGATTTCAGTCATTATGCAGGCAAGGCCTGAAACACTTAGATGCTGAGAATGAGTTCTTGCATCATTAACTGAAAATGTGTTCGTTTTCGGTTGGTGTCCTATTTAAGGGCACAGCCCATCTTCTGTCTCTGCAGAATTACAAAATCACATTTACTGAGACAGAACCCTCCAAGTGCCTGGTGGTCAGGGTCAATTACAGCACTGTATGGTGGCCTGGGCAAATTGTTTTAAAGCTGAGAAATACAACTGCGGGATAAAGGCTTCAAGTTTAAAAAGCCTGAGGGAGACCACAATTCGACCCATGGCTCCTTTAAGAGTCATTTGACGTTTTGTGAGTAGTGCTGTGTTTTTTTTGTTTCAACTCAATGAAACTGTTGGTTTCTTTAACACTCTCGAGTAACTTGGAATTTAACAAGAGGAGGCAAATCAAAAGAATAAAGTGAGCATTTAGTACAGATAAAGGGCTAGTCATGTCGAATAAAGGAAAGTCATAGACCACAAAAAGAATCAGCTGCAAGGAAATGAAGCCGGAAGATGGAAGGATAAATAAGTCCAGTGTTGATCAGAAGTTGGCAAGCATAACTACCTCAGTGGAGACCAGCAACTTTAGAAACAGATTCGATTTCCCAGTTATTAACTGAGAGAATTATGTCACCAGCTTTTTACCTTTTAAACAAAAAAAATGTAATTCTTTTCAAACCAAATTCCTATCCACTTAATGCTGTGCATCATTAATCCTATGCTTCAAACCTAAAAATCTTAACAGAGTACTGATCTTTGTGTGATCGATAGTCACAGGTGAGGTGCTGATATGTGTTTCATCGATAGTCACAGGTGAGGTGCTGGAAGACTGGAGGTTGGCTAACGTGGTGCCACTGTTTAAGAAGGGTGGTAAGGGCAAGCCAAGGAACTACAGACCAGTGAGCCTGACGTCGGTGGTGGGCAAGTTGTTGGAGGGAATCCTGAGGGACAGGATTTACATGTATTATTTTAGATTTAGATTAGATTTCCTGCAGTTAGGGATAGTCTTCATGGCTTTATGCTTGGGAAATCATGTCTCATGAACTTGATTGAGTTTTTGAAGAAATAACAGAGGATTGATGAGGGCAGAGCGGTGGACGTGATCTATGTGGACTTCAGAAAGGTCTTCGACAAGGTTCCCATGGGAGACTGGTTAGCGAGATTAGGTGTCATGGAATACAGGGAGAACTAGCCATTTGGATACAGAACTGGCTCAAACATAGAAGGTGTGGAGGGTTGTTTTTCAGACTGGAGGCCTGTGACCAGAGGAATGCCACAAGGATCGGTGTTGGGTCCTCTACTTTTTGTCATTTATATAAATAATTTGAATGTGAACGTTGGAGGTATACTTAGTAATTTTGCAGATGACACTAAAATTGGAGGTGTAATGCATAGCGAAGAAGGTTACCTCAGATTACAACGGGATCTCAATCAGATGAGCTAATGGGCTGAGGAGTGGTAGATGGAGTTTAATTTTGATAAATGCGAGGTGCTGCATTGTGGGAAAGCAAATCTTAGCAGGACTTATCCACTTAATGGGAAGGTCCTAGGGAATGTTGCTAAACAAAGAGATCTTGGAGTGCAGGTTCATAGCTCCTTGAAAATTAGAGTCGCAGGTAGATAGGATAGTGAAGAATGTGTTTGGTATGCTTTCTTTATTGGTCAGAGCATTGAGTACAGGAGTTGGGAGGTCATGTTGCGGCTGTACAAGACATTGGTTAGGCCACTTTTGGAATATCGCATGCAGTTCTGGTCTCCTTCCTATCAGAAAGATGTTGTGAAACTTGAAAGGGTTCAGAAAAGATTTACAAAGGTGTTGCCAGGGTTGGAGGATTTGAGCTGTAGGAAGAAGTTGAACAGGCTGGGGCTGTTTTCCCTGGAGTGTCGGAGACTGAGGGGTGACCTTATAGAGGTTTACAAAATCATAAGGGACATGGATAGGATAAATAGACAAAGTCTTTACCCTGGGGTCAGGGAGTCCAGAACTAGAGGGCATAGATTTAGGGTGGGAGGGGAAAGATTTAAAAGGGACCTAAGAGGCAACATTTTCACACAGAGGGTGGTACGTGTATGGAATCAGCTGCCAGAGTAAGTGGTGGAATCTGGTACAATTGCAACATTTAAAAGGCATCTGGATGGTATATGCATAGAAAGAGTTTGGAGGGATATGGGCTGGGTGCTGGCAGGTGGGACTAGATTAGGTTGGGATATCTGGTCTGCATGAACAAGTTGGACTGAAGGGTCTGTTTCTATGCTGTATATCTCTATGACTGTATGCTCAGTCAACTTTAATTCCCACCTATATTCCCCGTTACGTTGTGGGGTCTTGATTACTCCTTTCCTTCTCCAAAGAACCAAACCAGGATGTTTCACAGTTCTCAGGGTCTCACTGTGATTCCCTTCAGTGTTCCTAGAAAAGAATCGTACAGCACGGAAACAGACACTTTGGTCCAATCAGTCCATGCCAACCGTAATTCCAAACTAAACCAGTCCCACCTACCTGTACTTGGCCCATTTCCCTCCAAAATTTCCAATTCATGTGCTTATCCAAATATCTTTTAAACGTTGTAACTGTGCTCATATCCACTACTTCCTCTGGAAGTTCATTCCACACACGAACCACACTCTGTGTAATACAGATGCCTCCATGTCTTTTTTTAAATCTTCCTCCTCTCACCTTAAAAATGTACCCCCTCATCTTGAACTCCCCCCACCCTAGGAAAAAGCTGTACCATTCACCTTATCTATGCCCCTCATGATTTTATAAACCTCTATGAGGTCACCCCTCAACCTCCTGCGATCCAGTGACAAAAGTCCCTTCCTTTCCAACCTCTCCTTATTATTCCCTAGAGTATGAGATTTCTCTAGTGCTCTCCACTATAATCTTGCCGGGAGAATCCCTGACTCTCCTTCAACACCTCATGAGTTTGGGCTCCCCAGTTCATGCTTTGGCCTCAGTGAATTCTTGCGTAGTGCCTTCAACATGGAAACATCCCTGACTTCTCACTGTCCCCTACAGCTGGTTCCTGCAACTTTACACCTCCTGGCAGATTCATTTTCTCTCTCTCTCTCTCAGCTTCTTAAAGCTGTACCAAGACTGACTGCAGCTGCCTGCTTCTGTGAGAAATCACACTGAAGCCCAAAACCAAAAGCCTCCCTGTAATCCTTGCCCATGGCAGCATGGTATGCCCGGGAAGTTTCGGATATAGACTCAAACAATGGACTTTACCTTTGAAACATCCCTTTGATTATGGGACCGACATGAATAATGTGGAACAATGAGAACAACTGCAATCCCATGAGGCTCAATCAGGAAGTGTTATGAGGTCTACCTGTTGTTTTTTGTTATCAAACCTTTAACTTCACAGAAAGATCAAACCTTCTTTGAACTGCCATTATCTTGGTGTGGGAGTAAGGGCTATCAACTTCTCAAAGCCAGTTTTCTCCAACCTATCTTGCATTTAGTTTGTACTTTTGAAGTTATAGCCCTAAAACATATGAATCATAAAATTAGATATTTCTAAACGCTTTAGTTTTCATCTGACCAAAGTTGAAAGGTCACTTCCCGCTGTTGATTCCTCTGTTCCTACATAGGCTGATGATGGGGCTTCTTCAGCCCTAGGAAGGACAATCAGAGAAAGGTGGACATTATAAAGGTGTAGGATGACAACAAGACAAGGCACAGCCTTCCTTTCATTATAATGGGGAAATGGAGGAATATCTTTGTGGAGTTGGTGGGGGCTTGACCTGTCGTCTGGACAGATTTAGTAAGGCAACACTGTAATTGCATCAGTGTTTTATACCGGTGCTCATCAGTTTAATTTAATACTCGATGGCTTAGCTTTCACTCACTCTGGCGCGCACAGGAAGTATAACTTCTATCTCGCAAGTACCGGTGGGGTTGACAACGTCAGCAACACAGCTCTGCAGCTGTGTGGACAAGAGACCGAGGGTTGAGAAATAGAGAATTCACTTTCAGGACGACAGGACCCTTCGACAAACTCAAGCAGATTCCTACCTACCCACGGCCAGGGAATTCAACAGGATTCAGTGGACAGCAATCTAGAGTCACACGTGAGTTAAAGGCAAGTGTCTGTTACACATTATCTTCCACTGAGTCAGCGGGGGAGCATGCTAGAGGACTGCTTGTGCGTAGTTAAGTGCAGGAACTACTTGCTCGTGGTTTTGGACATTAGTGTGGTTTCATTTTGGGTTCCTGTCGTTTTGGAATTTGTCACCACTTTCCTTGTTGGTGAAGTGTGTATCCCATGTTTTTAGTAACATTTAACGTTTGCTCCATCTAAACATCTAGTGCTGTGAGATGAGGCAGGCAAGATCTCTCATATCGAGGCCTCTCCATCCTGTTTGCACCACAGCCAGGGTCAGATTGAGACGAGTTCACTTCCTTTTAGCTTAACATTGCTGGATGCAAAGAGCTGTTGGCCGTTATCTGCTGATTGCAAGAATAAAAAGACATTTTCTGTTCTGGTTCAGTGAGTAAATCACCACGTGCTCTGGTGGTGGGCTCGGCAGGCCCAGAAGTTTCCGGATTTGGATTTTGGGCCTTTGCTAATTTAGCTTGTCTCCATTGCAGTGATGCCTCAATTAACAACTTAAAATAAACAGGTAAAATAAAAATATTCATAACAGATTAAATAAAATTCCAGAGCACTATGCAGTGATCCTGCGTAGGGGAGTTTAGATAGTTTAGATATCGGGAGAATTATTAAAACACACCTTTTCAGAGAGGGGCTGCAGAGGTGAGATTCTGAAGGGCTGCTGGCCCCTTGGGACTCATACAGACAGCAAGAGTCCCTGTGTTCAGCAGATAAAGGTGGGCACAAAATGCTGATGAGTCAACCTGTACCAGAAACCGAGGTCAATGAGATTATTGCGTGTGAGAAAAGGGAAGCAGTGTGGCACTGTGCTGTGCCTAAAAGGACAAGGAAATTCAGTTGAGGTAAATCTGCAAGGGCCCCGCGGGATATTTGAGCGTTGTTAAAGCAAATCATCCAGAATCACAGAAGACAAATGGTCAGGTTTTACCTCATACCAAGGGGAGTAATTCAAACCAAGCGAAGAATCAAACCATTGTTAGGAATCAGAGCAAATGCTGGAGAGTTCAGTCTGAGAGCCTGTTGTTCGAAGAAGTCGCAGAAGGACATGTGTTGGGCTATTAATCCCTTCTCCAGCCCTCTCACTACCCCTTACCAGAGGCCAGAGGAAGCTTTTGTTTTGTACATCTCCACATTCCAATTCATTAGCATTAGAAACATAGAAGATAGGAATAGGAGTAGGCTGTTTGGCCCTTTGGTACTGCTCCACTATGATCATAGCTGATCATCCAACTTCACAGACTGTTTCCCCTTCAGGTACATCCAACTCCTTCTTGAAGTCATACAACGTTTGGGCAATGGCTGCTTTCTGTGGTGGTGAATTCCACAGGCTCACCACGCCCTTGGTGGGAAATTCCTCCTCATCTCAATCCTAAATGGTTTACTCTGTACTCTTCAGCTGTGACCCCTGGTTTTGGACACCCACATCATCAGAAGTATCCTTCCCTGTCTAGTCAAAGATGGTTTCTTTAGATTAGATTAGATTCCCTACAGTATGGAAACAGGCCCTTTGGCCCAACAAGTCCGCACTGACCCTCCGAAGAGTAACCCACCCAGATCCATTCTCCTACCCTATATCTACCCTGACTAATGCACCTAACACTATGGGCAATTTAGCATGGCCAGTTCAGCTGACCTGCACATCTTTGAATTGTGGAAACCCATGCAGGCACGGGGACAATGTGCAAACTCCATACAGACGAGGCTGGAATTGAACCCGAGTCCCTGGCGCTGTGAGGCAGCAGTACTAACCACTGAGCCACCGTGCCGTGTGGTCCTGTGAGAATTTTACAGGTTTCTGTGAAATTCCACTCCATCCAACCTTTTGTGAACTCCAGCCAATATAATCCCAGACAATTCACATTTCTTCATACATCAGTCCTGCCATCCCAGAATCAGTCTGGGTAAACTGTCGCTCCACTCTCTCTCCAGTATCCTGGGTCGGTGTGGACTTGTTGGGCCAAAGGGCCTGTTTCCATGCTGTAGGGAATCTAATCTAATCTAATCTTTCCTTAAGTTTCCTTGTTTGATTGTTGGTCACCTGACTACCAGTGCTGAGCAAAGGGCTGGGAATTGACGTTATCCAGCTAAAACCCCTGCCAGCCTGGGATGGGCAAGCAATGGGCAAGGTCATTTATGTGCTTGTGGAGGCACCTGGAGCCTCTGTGCCAATCAGGTGACCTGAGTGGAGTAGGATCAATGTGGGCAAAGGTTTGTTCAGACACACACGTGATGCCCAAGGAGGACAGCTTAAAATGTACAACACTGAAACAGACCTATTGCCACAATTGCTGAGTATCGGTACTTATGCTCTAACATGTCTTCTTTTAATCTGCTACATCTCTCTCATCCAACGGCGTATTTGTCCATTACTATCTCCCTCGTGCACTTATTTAGTTGGCACTTAAATGCATCCCAACTTTGGCTGTCGCTAAAATAGTGAAAGCCACGTGTGAAAGCTGTATTCCTGATCTGAGTTGGAAAGGTGTCAATCAGAGTCTGTAATACCTCCGTTCAAAGAGAGGAAAATGCCCAGACACTGCAGTGCTGGAGAGCTCCTATCTAACCTCCTGGAAATCAGACTGCTTTGTCCTGCCCCATTGCCAACAAATTTAGCATGATCTGAGGCTTTAAGAAAAGGAAGTACACTGGGAAACCAGACCAAGGAAATAGATGTCCAACCGATTTTGGAAATTGAGCAGCAGTGAGATAGGATCAGTTGTAACACATACAAAAGGTGTTGGTTTGATGTTTTTCTGTTGTTCATTCACAGATGTAGGCATCACTCTCTTGGCCAGCATTTATTGCCCATCCCTAATTGCCCAGAGGGCAGTTAAGAGTCAACCACATTGCTGTGGGTCTGGAGTCACATGTAGGCCAGACCAGGAAAAGACAGTAGTTTCCTTCCCTAAAGGACATCATTAACTAGCTGGGTTTTCCTGACAATTGATCAGATAAGAAATTCTGTATTTTTATTGAATTCAGATTTCACCATCTGCTGTGTTGGGAATTGAACCCAGGACCCCAGAACATTACTTGAGTGTCTGGATTAACAGTGACGGCCTAACACTGCTAGGCCGTCACTGAATGTAGGCTCTTGCTAAGTTAGCTAACCTCAGCCAGACGGACGCAAGTGAATACCCAGTGCATTTTGGTGCCACTTTGTTAAGGTTGGTGAAAACAACCGCTAACGTTCTCAGTCCCCAATCCTGCCCTGAAAGTGGGGCAAATGAACAGGGTGGTGGAATGAGGGATGAACTGTCAAAGCACTAGTTTAAGTGGTGAACTGAATGGCCTCTTCCTCTCATTCTTTGATTACGAGCAGGGTAAATGAGTTGGTTTTTTGAATATATCCGTTTTAATTGCAGACAGATAGGTCAGTAAGAAAGTAAGTCAGTAATAGCGCACTGCAGCATCCTTGTTTATCGGCACCAACTCGGGCTTTCTCTTCACTGAAACTGCTCGTGATTTCTCTCTGTTTAATTAACCAGCCTTTTTTACTGCTGACTTTAAATCAAGGGGAAGGGGGAAGCATTTAGATTTGCGCGGTGGTGTAAATGTTAGCTATAACAATATCCTGTGCAGCTTAGAGTGTAGTCTGTGACCTACTTACACACCGCTTTACCCCTGACACCACGATTAAAAGCTGCTTTGAAACCAGTTTTCTCTCCAGGGATTTTGGTCTGTAAGAGTTTTGCAAAGTGCACAAAAGGCTTTGATAAATGGTGAGACACATATGCACACGCACACGTGCCCACACATGCATGCACAGACACAACTGTAATTGCACACACGTGTCTATACAAATGGGCAGATGTACATATGTACAGAGCTATATGTAGGAGAATGAGGAAACATATGAACATAGATACACACATAGGCACATATTTACACACACTGCTACATTACAATTAGTGCAATGGGAATGTAAGTGTTAATGGAATCAACCCCTTAATGTGGAAATAATTACAATTATAAACTGAATTAGAAAAACAGATTAGATTTTCAGCAGTTTCTCCATATTCCACATTAATGTGGTATGGAATTTACATAAATTTAATAAGGTTTTCTTTTAAAACCATCTCCCTGTCTTTTCCACTCGGATTGAACTCCTCAATCTCGTCTTCAATAGCTTTCAATAACCTTTTAATTATTGGCTCCAAAGAATATTCTGGTGAATTAGTTAGAGGCTCCAACAAAAATTGAGATGCAGAGTTTCAGTTTGTGTATGACAGCACTTTGCGATTAATCAGTCCGTCCTTTGATGGGGACTTGCTATGCACAAAATGTCTGCTACATTTCTCTCCGCAGCACCGTCATTCAACATGAAACCTACTGAGACACTTTGCAGTGGCATGATGACTAAATGTAAATCTGTGTGCCACTTTATCTGTCAAATGGTTGTCTTCTCTGCAGACATGGTGCATGTTTGTGAACGTGACCCTTTCGAGCAGTCAGATGTCTTTATGTAGCAGCAAATTGAGGAGCTCTGCTCTCATGAAGAGTCATGTCAACTCGAAACATTAACTTGCTTTCTCTCCATGGATGCTGTCTGACCTGCTGTGCTCTCTAGCATTTGTTATTTTCAGATGCTGTATTATGAGGAAACTGGGTGAAGATCATGACAGAAGCCCTCAGCTCCAGAAAGCACTCTCAGGATTTTCCTTGCACTGCCTGATGCCACCTTCATTACTTTCTTCTTTCATGGACTGGGGTGTCACTGGCAAGATGTTGCCCATCCTAATCACTCTTGAATTGAGTGCCGTACTATCATATGGCTGCTGTGGGGGTCACGTGAGCCCCACAGCTTTTATCCCGAAACGATGTTAATGCGTTTTTGCAACCATCAATAATAGTTTCATGGTCACCATTACTGATATTGGCTTTTAATTCCAGATTTTATAAGCTGAATGCAAATTCCCACAGTGACCATGGTGGGATTTGAGCCCAGGTCCCCAGATGGTTGACCCGGGCCTCTGGATTACTCATCCATTTTTATCACCAGCATGTCACCACTTCCCTATCAACTGCTGTGATGTTTCTGTGCAACCTTTTTAACATCTTCAGTGGAGCTCCGTGCATTACTGAGATTCTGGGACAATCCCAGTCCCACTTAGAGGATGATATAGTGAAGATTGGTGCTGTAAAACAGTTCATCATTTACATTACATCATTCTTCAAACACCTAGATAACATAGATTAGAAACAGGCCTTTTGGCCCATTGAATTTTAGCTAGCATTGCACTGTTGTCTAATTTGACTCTCATCCAGCAGGAAGAATATTTCTGCTGATGGGTGAGTCCAGGACCAGAGGACACAGTTTAAAAATAAGTGGTTGGCCATTTAGAACAGAGTTGAGGAGAAACTTCTTCATCCAGAGAGTGATGGGTGTATGGAATGCTCTGCCCCAGAAGGCAGTAATGGCTAAATCTCTGGATACTTTCAAGAAAGAGATGGATAGAGCTCTTAGAAATAGTGGTATCAAGGGTTATGGGGATAAGGCAGGATACTGATTGTGGATAATCAGCCATGATCATGATGAATGGTGGTGCTGACTTGAAGAGCCTAATGGCCTACTCCTGCACTTATTGTCTATCCCTTTAAATTTTCCATGCTCAAGCAACTGTGTAACGTCTTTTTAAATCCATTTGTGGACTTGGTTTGAAAGGTCAAAAATGGCACATTCTAGCCATCCTCTGTTGGCATGTCTCCCCTTTAGTTCTATGTTTGGCGATTATGTTGCGTTTGTGCGTAGTCAATATCATTCTGGACTAGTAGATACATTCTGCCACCTGATGTGGCCATTAACCCCCCCCACCACCACCACCCCCCGAGAGGGCCATCTCCCAGCTTGCTGCTTGGATGTTACCTGAAAGAGCAGGCTCAGCTGCTGAAACTCACCCTCCACACTGTCAGCTGCAGAATTGCTACGATTCACAAAGACTTTTCACTCTGAAAAACTCAAGCTTGGGGGGTTGGGAATCTTTGGTAATTCACAGCGATTAGTCTTGCCTCCCATGACCTTCACCCCTGCCAGCTGTGATCTATAAACCTGGTGGCACTCACAATAACAACTGGGATTTGGCATGCCTTTAATTGGTAAAACATCCCAAAAAGAGCACTCTTAATGGGTTCGCCTCGAAACTGTCTGCTGCTCAGTGACCAAAAAACGAATGCATTTTCTGACTCATCTGCGGCAGCGCACCGTGGGGCACTTTTTAGGGATGTGACCAGGGTGCTACATAAATGCAAGTGCCTCAGCGTTGTTGCACTATCTGGCCCAGCCATGGCAGTTCAGTGCGCTTAACTGTTAATAAGTGCTGTGCAGTGGCTGACGAGGCAGACATGCCACTTGGAATCATTGAGTTAAGGTGTTCCTAGCTGTTGTATATAAGCTTCTCCATGTTAGCTCTTAATCCAGGCTGCAGTTTTTAAATCAGAAACGCACCTCCTACTTTCAGGACCTGGTGCTCTTTAGACAGTTACCTCTATGACAGCTCCTTTTTTTCCCTCTTGTTTTAATTTTGTTGCAGAGAATTTTGGGGGGGGGAAAGTGAAAAAAAAAGTGACAACTGCACTGCAAGCTGAGCCCTGGGAGGCCCAAGCAGCTGCTCCTGTCCGTCTGCGGGCACCAGTTGTTGAATCAGACACGCGTAGAGTGAGGGGAGGAGGGGAGAGGGGGGGTTAGGGGTGGGGAGCAACATGACTTCTTTGCAACTGGACTTTCTGCCCAAGATAATGGTTGACAGTTGCAGACTGGTGCCGGACAGAAGGTAAGGAGACACTTGAACGTAGCGAGAATGAGAAGCTTGTGGTCGTTTGTAAATGTTCCCAGCGCCTTTTTTTTTTAACTAGAGCTTGGAGTTTTGTTGGAGAGAAACGTGTGGAGCTGGCTCTGGAGAAATGAAACTGAACGGGGTGGTGAAGATTACAGCTCTGGCGATTGTGCACAAATTTGACACAGCCGTTTTGCAACATTTTGTGTGTTAAAGGGCGTCAGGACTGGGTGTGAAGTGGCTAATGGATGCTAAAAGTGTGTGGCTATACAAGATGGAGAATTATAATTTTCGTGTGTGTTTTGTTTTATTGAAAAGGAAGAATGCAGTGGGTTTTTTTTTGTTGGAAAAGGGGGAAGAAATAGAGGTTTCATTGTGTAGAGTCTTCCAGCTGCCTCGTGAAAAGATGCAGCATCTTTATAACACGGAGTGAAAGTGCAGTTTTTGTGTGCCTGGTGAGTGAATGTTCCATAAGATTGCCACTATACAGTCTGCAGGTTGTGGGAGGTATGGAGATGGAAAGTGTGCCGGGTGGAGTTTCTTTAATTCAAGAAAAAAATACTCACGCCTCTCCAAGATTTTATTTTGAGATTGGAGAGCAAGACCCTGTAACCCAGTGTCTGTGAACACTGTTCATTCTAATAAAACCAGATGTGCCTACTGTAAGGATAGCCACTTGGGTTAAAAGATTAGGTCATTGGCTGAAGGCAAGAGACTTGGTCGTTAATCATTGACAGCTGCTGTGCAATGTCCCCAAAAGTTACAGCTTAAAAACTGTTCCCCCTCTCCCCTGTTCTGTGACACCCTGGTCTGTGTGGCCCTGCCCTGCCCCACATGCCTGGCTAACCTGATCTTCCCAATCCCCCTCCCCGACTCGATGTGACGGCATGACATCTTTAGCTGGTCTGGTATACATTTCTGGGAGGAAGCTGAGACTTGAGTGTGAAAAAAAGAATTCTAGTTGCAACGCTTTTGTTTTGTCTGCCTCACCATGTGACAGCAGCAGATCTGGATGTGAAAATGTCAGGAGAAAGGATGGGGGATGAGCGATGAGGGAGGGTAAGAGTGTAGTGGTGAGGAATGTGGAGAGATGTCAGAGGGGAGGGAGCAGTTTGTTGGTATCACTCCACCTGGTTAAAGCCCTGCTTGGAGGTGAAATAAACTTTGTCCTGAACATTGATTGTAAAATGTCATGGTAGACAGGCAGGAGGCTGGAAGAACACTGCGAGTCAGGTGGCATTACGAGGTGGAGAAGTCAACATTTCTGGTGTAACCCTTCTTCAGAATTAGGGCTGGCTGTAGGGGGAGCTGCAGATAAAGGGGTTGGTGGGAGCAGGATGGTGAAGTGGGGGTAGGTGAAGACAGGCCGAGGGTACGACCTGGTTGGTCAATGGGAGGAATGAATCCGGCTGGTGGAAGGGAGTCTGGGAATGGGAAGGAAGGTTATTTGAAATTGGAGAACTCAATGTTGAGTCCTGTGCATTATTTCAGAGGTAGCCTCTGCACTTCAAAACTGTTTGGGGTTTTGTTTGCAACCAGAATAGTTCTCTTTTACTGTGCAGGCAAGAAATTTGTGAACAACAAAGTACCCAATTGACGAGGTGCGTAAGGCAACCAATGCATGAAAAGACAAAGGGGCAGAAATGTTTTTTTTTCACCCATCTGTGCAGTGTAGCAAAGTTGGTACTGACAGATGCATTGTAACAACCAGCATCCGCTCATTAGCAGATTGTAA
Source organism: Chiloscyllium plagiosum (assembly GCF_004010195.1). NCBI lineage: Eukaryota > Metazoa > Chordata > Chondrichthyes > Orectolobiformes > Hemiscylliidae > Chiloscyllium > Chiloscyllium plagiosum. The sequence goes on along the minus strand of NC_057732.1, from coordinate 45,961,666 downwards.
ACTGTGGTGCTGAATTCAGTTGGAGTACTTGTCTCAGATCATATTTTAGCCATTTGTTTTTCAGAAATAAAGCTCATAGTTGACTGTAAACACTAAATTTTGATCCATGCCTCACTTTTTTGTCTGAAGGCTGTGGGCTTCTCCTTCTAACAAGTTGGCTTTTAACCCTCTCCTACGCTGTCATTAAAATGGAAAGCCTGAGGCTCCAGGTTGAGAGAGAATTTAAATCCGCTTGCTTCTAATTTCTAGACTAAGGAGGAATAGTTTTCTCGTTTGACTCAATCGACTTTGTAAATTAGCTGGAGCAGTTACGCTGTTGGGACAAGCTTCAGGTTCTCTGGGCATGGAGTAGCCAAGCCTCCAGGAGTGGTGCCCTAATTCCAGGGCAATGCAGAGGCTGAACACCAGGGGAACAATCTTATGTGTTTTGTCCCTGTGCTTTTCATTCATTTTAAATAAGGTGACTCAATGGTTAGCACTGTTGCCTCACAGTGCCAGGGACCCAGGTTCCGTTGCCACCTCGGGCGACTGACTGTGTGGAGTTTGCACATTCTCTCTGCGTGGGTTTTCTCCAGTGCTCCGGTTTCCTCCTACAGTTGAAAGATATGCAGGTTAGGTGGATTGGCCCTGGTAAATTGCCCAGTGTCGAGGGATGTGCAGGCTGGGTAGGTTAGCCATGGGGAATGTGGGGTTGCAGAGATAGTTAGGGTGGTGGGTCTATGTGGGATGTTCTTCAATGTGGACTCAATCGGTCAAATGGCCCACTTCCACACTCTCAGGATTCTGCGAGTCTTAAAATTTTGGGATGAACTTAAAGAGGCTGTGTAACTGTTCATAATATTAATAACTATTTGCTTTGTCAAGAAGCCTTTAATAATTTTCCTGATTTTGTTTGTGTGACAGTGTTCCATCAGAAGCTGCTTTGAGGTTTGTTTAAAAGAATAATTAAAAATCCCACGACACCAGGTTATAGTCCAACAGGTTATTTGGAAGCACTAGCTTTTAGAGCGCTGCTCCTTCAGGTGGTTGTGGAGCACAAGACATAGAATTTACAGCAAAAGATTAGTGTCATGTGACTGAAATGATATGTCGAACAACACTAAAGAATAGAACATTGCAAGAGGTGGAACAGGGAGCAGGAAATTACGCTACAACACCTCCCAGGAATTGGCAGCTCGACCTGGACAAAAGCAGGGGAAAATTCTTGGGTGTTCCAACTCCAATTCTTTGAGTGTGAGGCAGCCCTTGACAAGTGCGGTGTGTGTGGACGATAGATGAGAACAGATTTGGGGGTGGTAGCAGTGCCTGGGCTGCAGTGAAACTTGATTGTCGGCCAGCATTGACTGCCAAGGCACGCACCAAGAATAGTCACATAAGTGACATTCCAGAAAGGGAGCTGACCATTAAACTGTACTCCAACTTGATTTAGCACCTTCTGAAGAGGAGGAGGGAGAACATGATTGGGAGAGAAGGTGGTAATCTGGTGCTACTTAAACGACTGCAAAGTAGAATTTGAAGTTGTAACTGACTGTAAAGTTGTTTCTTGGGTTGTGGCATGTTTATTGAATTAATTCTAGACACAGAAACTAACTGAAGTTGCATGGTAACATGGTTAGAAAATACTTTAGGTGGGCTGAGAAGGGAGAACTGTATCATTTCTGAGATTTTAAAGTTTTGGAGACCAATTCTAAGGAAGGATTGGGCTATGTTCTGTTTCTAGAAGGCTGTGTTCCAAACCACGCCAACTAATATTGTCCCTGTGGGAAAACTAAAGGAATGTTGTTGTGTATTATCCTGTTAGGTTTCTAAGCTCTTCAGTCACTATAAAAGTAGAAAACAACAATCCTTCAATCAGACACTAAGGAGGAGAGAGCAAAACTTCATCTGTTATCTCTGTAGCATGTCACTCTGTGCACCTTTCCGGTGACTGAATGAATATTGGACTCTGTCTTTTCTAGTCATTTGTGATGCGTTGGATCCAGGAGAGTGCCCTTTGCACCAGGAAAGGGGGTGGTTGGAAGGATGGAATAGATTTGGTTTTGTTTTCAGAAATGTAGAAAATAAGAGCCGGAGTAGGCCATTCAGCCCTTCAATCCTTCATCACTATTCAATACTCTTCCAACCCATTCCCCAGTTTCCACTGTCACCCCATACTCTTTGATCTCTTTAGCCCTCAGAGTTATATCTAACTGCTTCCTGTGACAATTCCACAGGCTCACCACTCTCTGGGTGCAGACTGTTCTCCTTGTACCTGGTTCTGGAGTGAGAATCTCTGTTCTCAAAAATAAATAATTGCTTTCACCTTGACATCTTTAGAAGGCAGTGTGCTGGTATGTCCATATGAGATGGAGTGAGATTTATCAACTTTGGGGTGATGGGAAAAGGGAGTTATGGACCACCTAAGCTTTACTCATTCCAATTAATATTCCTTTGTTCAAGTTGGTATAAAATGGTGCAATCTGTCACTATCCCATTTCTCTCTCAATCATTGGAAGAATGTTTTAATTAGCTTTTTATCTGTTTTCCCAGGAAAGTGTTTAATGTACAGCGTGAGGAGAGCAGAGGGTATTGGGAGTAGGGGAGTTGCTCTTTATGGTTCCTGTTTAATTCCTATCTTCTGTGTTAGGGAACTCTTCATTTTTCTGATTGCTAATTGGAAGTGAACAATTCAGCAGATAAAGAAGCTTTGGTGAATTGGAGTAGATTGCAGTCCTTGCTCCTAGAGTTTTCACTTTGAAAACAGATCCAAAGTTAGTGACCTGTATCAGTAATACCCAGACTGAAGGGGTGAAAATGCCCCCTAGCTGCTGACCACTGAACAGACCATGACAAGTGAGTCATAAACTACAGTCAGCACAAAACTACCTCTAATTTGCCACTAAGTGGCACTAAATTGGCAGTCGCAATCCAAGCAGCTAGAGACAGTTAAAGGAAAGAGAAAATGTCACATTGATGCAGTAAGGGGAGCTCTTCTAAGGTCAGGACCGAAGAATATTGTGCAAGGGTAGGGGAGGCTGAATCCTCCATCTAATTGTGTTGGAAATGACCAGGAAGCTCCTTGTCTCTTACAAAAATCAATGTTCTACGCCCTAGTACAAGCATTAACAACCTTTTATGTGCATGCACGTTCACCAGAGGAGGTTCAAAAACTTGTCTATTTGCAAGACGTTGCTTTTTTTTAAAACAGTAAGTGCACCTTTATCCTTTGTTTTTCGAATACGTATTGGAATATGGCTTTCAACAAGCTGGATAGTCTAATGTAGAATGTTCAAAGAAAGAACACTGAGGGGAATAGACACCCCTCCCCGCCATTGCTACTTTTCAAACCATTAATAGTGTATTTTTCGATCTACTTTTGAATTTCTTATTGAGGTGAAGTCTCGTAGGAGCTGTCACCAATCCATTTGCGAGTGTAGCTTTCCCCGTCAGCACTCAGTGCAGAGAAAGGTAATAATGGATAAGTTTAAGTGGAATTCATGCATGGATTGGCATCGCACGGCAGTGCTTTTTAGAAAGCATATTAGCTCACTGAAATGACTTCTTGCCTGGCAAGATGTGGGTTCAGTACCTCAAGCAACTGTGATTGTTGGGGAATATTTTATGCCCCATGTGCACATCATCTGCTGGTCACTGGTGCAGACATTAACTCTAATTACGCTTTTGAGTGACTGTGGATTTCATTAAATGTTGTTGCAAACAAAAGTCTTGAAGAACGTATTCGAACAGACACTAAAGATTAAAAAATGCGATTGAGCTCTCTGCTCACTAGAGATGATCCTTTGGCGCTAAAGATTACTTATTGAAGGCTGAATGTTTTGCTTCCAAATTTACATTTTTCACTGCTTATGTTGTCTAATCCTTAGCAGCGTTATCATTGTTGATGATAATCAATACCTTTTGTTACTGAGTCTTGAGACAAGAATGAAAACGGCTTCTAACAGAACACTGGGATTAGCTTTGTCCCACAGACAGAGTTGGAAACTGACTACTGCTGGTGAACACAGCTCTGCCTATCGTAGCCAGCCTGATCCTGGAAAATGGCTTCTTGGCAGAGACACCAATGGGGCACAGTGGCTATGAGACCGTGTACTCTAGCATATGAATAGGAGGCAAGAAAATTTGGTGTGGGGCAAGGGGAGGGAGGAAGGAGACAGAAACAGCTACAAGAGAAGGATTGCTTTTTAGTGGATGCTGCAAGTTAATGTTGTCTTCCTAAATATTGGGTGCTTTTAATTATGTGAAGCAGTCTTCATGTAGGAGGCAATGTTCTCATATTTTGCCTTCAGAGGTAGGTGGTTGTTTACACAGCAGAGTTGAAGTGTCTGTAATGAATTATACCAAGAGAAAGTGGTTGTTTGAAATTAAACTCCATTAAATATAAGCACCAGCCATTACATGCCCACAATTCACAAAGTGGCCATGCCCATTGCCCTTTTTGCAAACATTATGTTTTACTTAATTAGCTGATGAGAAATTTTACAGTCAGCGAGTAACAGGCTTGCTATTTTAGCAGAGATGAATTTGATACTGTTTCCTTTAACCTTCTCATTGACGTACCTTCCAAGTGGTTTAGGCCTGGCTAAGGGAGTGGGCTTAATTACAATAATTTTTCATGAGTACAAAGTGCAATTTTTACTCCCTCCTTAATAAAAGATTGCATTATGAGAATTGGACTTCTGCAATTCTAATTTTAATATGCAGTGTATGTTTGTATATATAAGTACATAAATTGCATGCAAACCATTAATCTATCCTTCTACCCAGTGCTGCCCATTTGCTCATGTTGAATGCTTTTAAAGATGCAGATAATTATGAATCAGCCCTAAGGAATCATTGACTTTATATTTATACTGGAGCTGTAGATAAATGAGCCGTACGTTAATGAGATTGAGAACTCATTCACCACTGTACCCCTCCCCATGCAATCTGCTGTGTTTATGTAATGGAAGGTTTAATGGGAATAATTGGATTAGATGCATTATGTTCCTGACCAGAGGAATGTGGTCCCCTGTTAAGTGACTCCTGCAGAATGATTTGATTGGAGAATTGCATATGTAATTTGGTGACACTGTCTCAACACTGGGGAGTGCAGGGTTTTTAAGGTGATCAGTTTGTGAATCATGGCTTTGCAGACGAGCCAGCCGTGCTGGAGACCCTCAATTAAAATGGATGGTTTCTGATTTTGGCAGTCCATCGTCAGGGAAGGCAAGTTGAAAATGGACTCCATTATTTCCATCACCTGTTCAGCCAGATTCTTTTTTTTCCCTCCACTGTCCTGCTGATTCACAAGGCATCGATGTCAAATTGTGATATAATTGGACATTCATGTTACAGGCATGAAATTGATACATGCACGCACACACTATCGGGAGAATGGCAATTATCATGTCAGCTCTGATGAAGAGTCACCTAGACTTGAAACATCAGCTTGCTCCCACTCGATGGATGCTGCCTGACATGCTGTGATCTTCAGCATTTGTTTTCAGTCATGTTCTGGGGGCATGGGTTTGAATCCCATGTAGCAGATGGTGAAATTTGAGCTCTATTTTCAAAAATTGGAATTAAAAGCTCGTGATCCATCTAACTATTGCCAGCTATTATTAAACCCATCTGGTTCACTAATGCCCTTTAGGGGAGGAAATCAGCCATCCTTACCTGATCTGGCCTACATGTGACTCCAGTCCAACACAGCTATGTGTTTGACTCATCACCTGCCTTTAGGTGATTGGGGATGGCCTCACCAATAATGCCCATATCCTATGAACAATTTTTTTTGTTTCAACAAAGTGGGTACATTTTAACAATCTTGGAACCTTGAACTGGAAACCAAGTTGACTTCTCTCCCCAGTTTGTTTCCACAAAAGGATACTGAGGTCGATTGACTGACTGCCCTTGATGACTGTTCTCTTTCCAATCAGTTGCTTGCCAGTGTTGTATTTTTGACTCATGGTGCGTTCTCTGATAATTCTGCTTGTTTTGAATTCTCTGTGTCATTGCTGAATCAAATCACTGAAGAATGAGTAAGAGTATTCATTTCCACCAACACCCCATTGTCTTTATTTATTTTGGATTATCCTTCCCTATAAAATAAACTGGCCGCTCCCCGGTGTGGGATTATCAAAATATCTGACTAAAATCTATCACCATGCTTAAGTTTCCAAATAGTGCTGCTGAGAAATCTGCACCCACTTGTAGGCTTTCTGTTCTTTTTAAATAAGGAGTTGGATACACATTCCACTTGCACTAGTGGAGAATGCCAAGGCACCTTGGCTGAGTTGTGACCTGCTCACCCTGCACATTTAACCAACTAAATGCTGCACAGTCTTATTGGTGCAGTGTTTCCCCAGCTGATCCCACCCTCCTCCTCCTCCTTTGTGAATCTCTGAAGCTAAGTGAGGAGAATTTGATTCTCTGCTAACTGGTATGCAACAATATCCCATTCTTAAGACCTGACAATAGACCAGTTATTGACAATGGTTTCATTTATTAGTTACGCGCTGGTTTCTGCCAGCAGGCTTGCTTCAGGTGTTGCATTATTAAGGTCACTGTGGGCTATTGACTAAGTTCCAACCTTTTTGAACCTCAGGCTGGCTGTCTGAAAGCTATCGATATCCCAAAGGGAATTGAAAGAGAGTCCAACATTGAATCTACATGACACATGAAGTCAGCATGCCCTTGCACAGGATTGAGTTACCCTTGTTCTACAGGTTTCCCAAAATAACTTTGCTTCTGTTCTACTGGATACCTTGAGACTTGAGGATCTTTTGTGTTAGTGTGGTCTTGAGGTAATGATGAACATTGAGGGAAGCCTCATTGTTTCTCTTCAGTTAATGTATGGTCAGTTTATCATGGATTGAATAGGAAAGTCAATTCAGCTCTTACCTAGACATAGCTGTCCACATGACCTGGGTGTGCTGTTTCCATTCATAGTTAGCTGACTGTAAGTTATTTGCCAGTGGTTGTAAACTCTTTGGTTTTATACAATTTTGTCTCTGGAAGTCAAGCTGCCAGGATTGATTCTGGCTTGCACGTAGGCTAGTTAGCAAGGTTAGATCACATGGGATCCAGGGAGAGAGCTAATTGGATACAACGTTGGCTTGATAGAAGATATGCTGGTGGTAGAGGGTTGTTATGTAGACAGGAGGCCTGTGATTAGCGGTATGCTGCAAAGATTGGTGCTGGGCCCACTGTTTATTTGTCATTCCGATCCATGATTTGGATGAGAATATAGGTGATATGTTTAATAAGTTGTTGGATGATGGCAAAATCGGTGGTCTAGAGGACTGTGAAGGAAGTTATCTAAAAGTACAACGAGATCTTGATCAGATGAGCCAAGAAATGTCAGATGGAGTTTACTTTAGATAAATGCGAGATGTTGCATTTTGGTAAGGGCAAGACTTAGACAGTTAATGGTAGGGCCTGGGGATTGTTGGTGAACAGACGGACCTAGGGGTACAGGTTCATCCCAGACAGACAGCGTGGTGAAGAAGGTTTCCCTTGGTTAGTCAGAACGTGGAGTAAAAGTGTTGGGAGATAATGTTTTAGCTGTGCAGGACATTGGTGAGGCCAACTTTAGAGTACTGTGTCCAATTCTGGTCACCCTGCTCCAAGAAGAATATTATTAAATTGGAGACGGTGCAGAAAAGATTTACAAGGATGTTACCGGCATTGGAGGGTTTGAGTTAGAAGGAGAGACTGGATGGGCTGAAGCTTTCTCTTCCTGGAGCATCAGTGGGGTGACCTTTGCAGAGATCTATAAAATCAAGAGGGGCATAGATGGAGTGAATAGTCCAGCTCTTTTTTTCCAAGGGCAAGAAAGTCCAAAATGAGAGGGGAAAGGTTTAAAAGGGACCTGAGGGATAACTTTTTCATACAGTGGGTGGTGTGTATGGAATGTGCTGCCAGAGGAAGTGGTGGAGGTGGGTACGTTTACAACATTTAAAAGGCATCTGGATGGGTACATGATTAGGAATGGTTTTGAGCGAGTTTTGAGAAGGTTTATAGCTCGGGTTGTGGTTTTGGATGTAGGTTTGCTCGCTGAACTGAGGGTTTAGAGGGTTATGCCCCATACACAGGCAAATGGGGCTAGTTCAGTTTAAGCAACCTGGTCAGCTTGGATGCATTGGACTGAAGGGTCTGTTTCTGTACTGTATAGTTCTATGGCTGGTTACCAAGAGAAAAGATGCACCTCCTGTGAGTCCTAATGGGTTTACATTTGGGTTGTGACCAGATGGAAGAGAGCACACTCTCTGAGAATCAGTGATTCACAACACATTCTGCCCTAAAACATAAAAGGCAGGCAATAAAACACCTAAATAATGTCTGTCCTCCGGGACAATACAAGTTGAAATCAGAGCTGCAATGTTTTAGTTTCAATTTTGCAATAGCGGCACAGAGTAAGCAATAGGTATGCTTGTAATGTTGCTTGAATAGTAATCCAGAGGCCCGGACTAATATTTCAGGAATTGGGGAGATTTAATGTAGTTCAGTAAGAGTCTGGGGAAAACAAGCTTAGTAATGGAGTCATGATAGCACTGGGCAGCCATTCTGACAGTCAGATTTGTACTAGCTTCCTGGAAGGTAAAACTGTTAATCCCATTCCCATGCTTTCATTCCATAACCAATTGATTTCCCTCAAATGTGCATCTAATTTCCTTTTGAAACCTTTAATCCTCTCCGCATCCACCATCCTCCTGGGCAGATTGTTCCAGGTCATCACTGATTTTAAAAATAATAGATTTTCCTTACACCTGTCCTGTGCTTCTTACCTAGAATGACAAATCTGTCCCCTTGTCTAAACCTGTTATGATCTTGTACACCTCTAGCAAATTTTTCCTTACTCCCCTCCTCTCAAAGTCAAACAACCCCCAGTCTTTTGTTTGTGGGACCAACCCAGGCAACTTCCTCTGCACCCACTTGGGGATTTTCACATCCTTCTGAGGATGTGGTGACCAGAACATGATACTTTGTATCAATAAAAAGTGATTGTGAAGTTGTGCGATTGTTACAAAATCCAAAACATTTGTTAATGTCCTTTTTGTTTCAACAAGGAAACCTCCTCCCAATCCAGCCTTTTTGTGGCTTTAGTCTCTATCAACATGGTTGACTTGTGACTGCCTTCTGAAGTAGCCTGTCTAACCATTCTAGTGAGGATCGCTGGAGATGGGCAATAAAGTGCCCATTTTGGCAGTGACAACCATATCCTAACTTTTTTTAGTAAGTTGTGGAACTACCCTTCTGCTCAAAATTTAAGCAACAACTTCTTCAGCTTTGTTTCCCACTCTGTTTCCCCTGGACAGTAAATGACTTCTAATGTATCTCTGGCAGAGCGAAGCAATGCACTTTGCAAATGGTGGCCTACTGCTTGGCTTTTTTAATCAAAGGCATCCTGTCTTCAGAGCCTTTCTAGGTGTGGGAGGAGCAGCAGCTGAAAGATGCCTCCAGTGTCCAAAGCAGTAAAGGAATTTGGACTGAATTTGTTTTATCTTGATCTGTAAAATTGTTTTTACCCTCAAAGATACCTATTTTCTTTAGTCTGAATTTGTTTTAACTTGGTTGCTATTGTCATTTTCTTCCTTTTTTTTTGTTCTCCTCACTTTTGTGAGCTTTGCCTACAGTGCGATTGGCTGTGTTTGTTATCATCATTGTTGCGTCTGTACTTCCCTACCCAGTCCAGTTATGAGCACTCTGTCTCTTCTTCACCCCCCCCCCCCCCCCCCCCACCCCCTCCACAACCCAGTAGGACAGGAACAGCCTAACCAAGAGTAGCAAACTCCGCACGGAAATGATGTTTGTGTCTATCAGTGAACTCTCCTTCAGTGAGACATTTCAATGCCATAATTAATATGTAAAGACATCAGGTTGACCTAATCCTGACTCAGGGGAAAGTGGCTTATCAGAATGGTCTCTGTGCCCATAACTTTAGGGCTAAAGTAGTTTGCTATCATGTCTGAGGACGTTCAGGAACAAAATGAGCCCGGAGTCGTGATTATCAAGGTGCAGGAGAGATAGTGGAGCAGAAATTTGCAACAATTTGACAGTCTGCTCTGTCCGAAGAAGTGGGAAGAATTTAAAGCATGCTGTTTTTGTTACAATTGTTTAAAAGTGTTGCAGTGCGTGGAATTCTGTTTTACAAATTGCTGAGTGATTGCCTAGTTCTGGTTTCTCTGAAATTTATCTTTTTAAAAGACAAGTTCCTATTTTCTTTTATATTTCCTCTTTACATGAGGGAGGGAGGAAGCGGGTCATAAACCTGAGAGAATTCAATTAAGTTGGTGTGAGATGGGCAGACACAACTATGAATTGTACACCTGCAGCTGATGGTGGTGAGTGCATGATAAATAGCTTTTTGGGTGCAATTTCTGAATTAGACACTAATAAAAATTGTGTCTTCTTGACCGGGGAGAAGTTGCTTCACTGTAGTGCGCAGCTGTAGAGAACAACACTGGGGCTAAAACAGTTACGTTAAGGCCAAAATGCATTGACCAGCTTTGTCTGTCCTACAAGGAAAACTCAGTCAAGCTGCAGCAGAGAGATTGAGTGGACTGGGAATACACTCTTTGGAATTTAGAAGAATGAGTGGGGAATCTTTATGGGAACATTTCAAATTATGAAGAGAGTAGATAAGACAGAAGGAGGGAGGTTGTTTCTATGGGAGGGTGAAACCAGGATGTGGAGATGCTGGTGTTGGTCTGGGGTAGACCAAAGTCGGAAGGCGCTAGATGCCAGGTTACAGTCCAACAAGTTTATTTGAAATTACAAGCGTTTGGAGCGGTGCTCCTTTTTCACCTGAAAGCTTGTGATTTCAAATAAACCCATTGGACTATAACTTGGTGTCAGGTGAAACTGGAACTAGGGGGCATAGTCCTAAATCTGCTCCCCCTATTTTGAGGCTGAGTTGAGGAGGAACTTCTTTACCCAAAGCGTTAGAAATTTGAGGAATTCCAGTAAGGCAGTCAGGCTGCCTTGTTGAACTTTTTTTTTAACGGTAAAGGAATTAAGGGTTATGGTGAGGGGGCAGACGGGTGAGTGGAGCTGGGTCAACAAGATCAGCCCTGATCTTATTGAATGGTGGAGTAGGCTCGAAGGGCCAGCCGGCCTACCCCTGCTTCTGGTTTTTATGAGGCATATTGGTCCCACTCATAGTCATAGAGATGTACAGCATGGAAACAGACCCACTCATCTTGTGTCCCTGGAAATGAAGGTGGACTACATTAATGTTTAGTATTACTTGTTTTTTAAAAATTGTTTTTACCCTCAAAGGTACTCCATCAATCACAGATCTGTGATTTTTAAAGTCAGTTAGAATTGGCAGATAAACTGTTTCCTTTGACAGGTTGAGGAAAAATGGTGATATCAACTTTAAAACAAGTGTTTCTTCCTTAAAATTCAAGTTCAGCTGATCAGGGACAATGTCAGGAATCACTTAGACTCAAAAGATGATGGAATTCTGCACTCTCTCCCTTTAACAAGGCTGACACTTAAAACTTTCAAAACTGAGTTACATTGAATTTTTACTTGCTCTGTGTGATTAGGTAATGGTTGCAGCACTAGGTAGATGGCATTATTGTCTGATTTGAGTGGGGTAGAATGGCCAGTTCCTGCATTCCTAATTACGTCTCCGGGGATGCGTTAAAGGAGCATCATAAAGTCTTACCAGCGAAAATAATGGTCAAGTGAAGAGGTATGTTAGTATGGTCAAAGAGCAATGCGAAACTGTCAGTATTCAAACTTTGTCGCTTTGAGCTTTCTGTGTATGCAAACACGACAAAGCAATGTTGCCTTGCTGCTGATTGTTTGACCATTACATGACTTTTATCATGGTGGAGTACAACAACACACTGACCAGAGAGGCTCTGTGCTGAGTTAACTGTTGACACGTGGCTGGGGGTGGGGGTTTCTATCTTTGCCGTCCCAGATTGAGGAAGAAACACTTGAACGAGATCTCCATTCTTGCTGTTTGGCCCTTGGAGTTACCTGATCACATCAGGTCAGGGGCAAGTTGAGTTGTTCTTTTGTTTTCCTCAGGACAGATGACTCATCAATAAAAGGAAGAGAGAGGGTGTTGTTTAGTCTATCCTGATGTGGTTATAGGAGAACCAGTTAACTGCTTTTCTCCCACCTCGGGAGAGTGGGAGACAAACAGGAGAAGAAAGGAAGACATCTTAGCCTCTCTTTTTGTTTGAGCGCACAAATTGTTTTTTGTGCTCCACAAGTGACACTTCAAGCTGGGAGGCAGTGATGTAAACTATACACCTGAGCCAAATACATGTGTTGGCTCAGTAATTACAGCATTTTTTAAAAAAATTTCTTCTTCTTTTATTAAGTCACCAAGAGCTGTCTCTGACATGAAGCTCATTCTGTGAAGTCTGTCAGACTTTGAGTAGATTGTGATCATTTAGCTGACACAGACGTTGTAGAGGAGAATAGCACTGCCTTTGGTTTCACTGTGCCTCCAACAGTAGAGAAAATACATGTGTGTAGATTTGAATTACACTTTGTCTCATTTTAATGGCTGGCTGTTTCTCTTCTCGACAGTGTTTTGGCATTGCTGGAGGAACCTCTGGCCAGTATGTGCAGTAGCATTGTTACTGGGCTTTCAGGAATTGTGTGTAACATTGGAGGAAGCATTAATGTGGATTTCAGGCAAAAGCTTGCTGCCGTGGTGCAGGTTCAGGCTGAGGGCTGCAGGAAAATGCTGTGCTCAGTTTTGAATTCAAAACTGGGCATCACCAAGCAGGACTTTGTCACATAGCAACTCTCTCAAGAACTGTGCTTAATATCAGGTCGATTTAAGTGCTCAATAATTGACAGAAACAAATGGGGCTAACATTTAAATATGTTAGCAGGAATTCTGCCCTTGTGTAATGTTTGACTTTTATCATGGTGGAGTACAACAACACACTAACCAGAGAGGCTCTGTGCTGAGTTAACTGTTGACACGTGGCCGGGGGTGGGGGTTTCTATCTTTGCCGTCCCAGATTGAGGAAGAAACACTTGAACGAGATCTCCATTCTTGCTGTTTGGCCCTTGGAGTTACCTGATCACATCAGGTCAGGGGCAAGTTGAGTTGTTCTTTTGTTTTCCTCAGGACAGATGACTCATCAATAAAAGGAAGAGAGAGGGTGTTGTTTAGTCTATCCTGATGTGGTTATAGGAGAACCAGTTAACTGCTTTTCTCCCACCTCGGGAGAGTGGGAGACAAACAGGAGAAGAAAGGAAGACATCTTAGCCTCTCTTTTTGTTTGAGCGCACAAATTGTTTTTTGTGCTCCACAAGTGACACTTCAAGCTGGGAGGCAGTGATGTAAACTATACACCTGAGCCAAATACATGTGTTGGCTCAGTAATTACAGCATTTTTAAAAAAAATTTTCTTCTTCTTTTATTAAGTCACCAAGAGCTGTCTCTGACATGAAGCTCATTCTGTGAAGTCTGTCAGACTTTGAGTAGATTGTGATCATTTAGCTGACACAGACGTTGTAGAGGAGAATAGCACTGCCTTTGGTTTCACTGTGCCTCCAACAGTAGAGAAAATACATGTGTGTAGATTTGAATTACACTTTGTCTCATTTTAATGGCTGGCTGTTTCTCTTCTCGACAGTGTTTTGGCATTGCTGGAGGAACCTCTGGCCAGTATGTGCAGTAGCATTGTTACTGGGCTTTCAGGAATTGTGTGTAACATTGGAGGAAGCATTAATGTGGATTTCAGGCAAAAGCTTGCTGCTGTGGTGCAGGTTCAGGCTGAGGGCTGCAGGAAAATGCTGTGCTCCGTTTTGAATTCAAAACTGGGCATCACCAAGCAGGACTTTGTCACATAGCAACTCTCTCAAGAACTGTGCTTAATATCAGGTCGATTTAAGTGCTCAATAATTGACAGAAACAAATGGGGCTAACATTTAAATATGTTAGCAGGAATTCTGCCCTTGTGTGGTGTCGCTGTCATCCATGCATGGTTGAAACATCTCAAATATGTAACTCCTTTTATCTGTTCCACAGTTATACAACCCCAGGTTAGGCCCCACTTGGAGAACTGAGAACAGATCTGGGCACCACACCTTCGGGAGGGTGTACTGGCTTTGGACGGGAATACACCATAGATTTACAAGAATGATACATGGAGAGATCGTACAGATTAGGCCTGCTTTCTCGAGAATTTAGAAGTTTAAGCAGTGGTCTGATTGTAGTCTTCAAAATATTAGCAGGAAAAGAGAGGGCGGATAGAGCGAAACTATTTCCACTGCTCGGGCATTCTCTAATTTGAGACACAGTCTGCGAATTAGGACCAGACCATTCAGGAGAGATGTTTGGAAGGAGTTCTACACAGTGGTGAAAGTTTGGAACTCTCTTCCATAAACAGTGGTGGTTGCTAGACCAGTTATTAATTTCAGTTCTGAAATAGATACATTTTTGTGAAGTAAGGGATAGGAGCTAAAGACAGGTGTATAGAATTAGGCCACAGAACAGCCATGATCTCACCAAGCGGTGGAAAATCAGACTCAAGGGGCTGTATGGCCAGTTTCTATTCTGATCCAGTGGTCATAGCGCACAAGTTGGAGGGCTGCTGAGCTTTCACAGAGATGGGATGGTCTTCGAGTGAATCCTGTCCCATTTCCTGTCCTCATCTCTTTGTTGACATGTATGCCTCACTGTTAAAAGTTGGGGGAAGAGTTGTGTCGCTGACCCATACAGGATTATTCAAAGGTGTGAGAGGTAAGGGAAGTCTGAGCAAGGAGAGCGGTTGGTGCAGTAAGAATAGATGGGCGGGGAGGTAGGAGTGGGGGTGAAGTGTGGTATAGTAATTTTTAAAAGAATCCTCGTGATCAGGGAAGGTGAAGACTGCAGGTAGTTACTGACTAAGATGGAATGTCCTTGTAGGCTTACCTTGGTTAGCTTTGTGAGGCCATGAAACCTATTCTTGCCAGGGATCCTTTTGGGTTGAGGTAATTGGTTGAACAGTGCATCTGACATTCTATGGTTTTGCCGCCTCTGCCCACCTGAGTAGACTGGCTTGCCAACAGCCACTCAATGGGTACAAGATCTGGCTGATGCCCTCCATAAAGCAATCAGGCTCTTCCAGCTTCTATAGTTTCTGGCACTGTTGACGACCTTCAGTAAAAATTGCTGACAGGCATTATTAAGAGGTGCTGTCCAATGGTTTGTCTTTGGAAAATGGGCTCAGTAATGACTGGCATCTCAATGCCAGTGACCAGCATTAGTAGAATTGAGTGCTCACTGATTTGACAGAATTCTGGGTCTGAATTGCCTCCACGTGATCTGGACCATATGTCAAGTGAAACTCCCATTCTTCCCTTGAGCACAGACATAAACTAATTTCTACCCCAGTGCTAAATGAAAACCAGCCAGAGGGTAAAATAAACTGCCCTGTGCTCCTGGTCAAGACAAATGACTTTGCCATTCATTTCTTAAAATAATGCAGTGATGATCAGCTTATTTTCCAGTTATCTCTGCAGTGTGAATTGTATAACAATTGCAGAGTAGAGTAACAATTGCAGTCATCAGTGTGTCATGTGAAAGTGGAGGCATTAGATGTTAGTTTATGCAGTGTTTGAGTCGTATCTGAGATGCTTTCAGTGTTGTTTTAATGAGCTCTGTAAAAACTCTCAGTTCAGTGGATCTGTCTGCTTGGAAAAGCTGTGTTACTACCACTGACAGTGACATTTACAGTGCAGCATCGCAGTGGGAGTCATGTGGTCATTGACTTGAGCTACCAGCTCTGTAATCGATCTGTTCCAAAGCCACTTGAAAACACAGCAGTTACTCACCAGCAACTTGTACATGTGACGCATGCCTGAAAGTGTCATCTTTATTTGGCCTTTTTTTTGGACTAGGGGAGGGACTCAGTGCTCTCGCCTTCAAAGTGCTGATTGGACTGAAAATGAAGGTGGTCCAACTGGCCAGTTTTGAACTTTCATCACATTTGTCTAGTTTTCTGCCCTTGCCATGTGTTACTGCCTTGGATGCAGGTCTATAATTCCCAGCACTGTGCCGAAAGCTGTTTGGCTGTGGAAGAGGGGACAGGACGGCAATCAAGCTGAATTCCCTCAATCCACGGTCCTGGAATGGTCAAATTTTTTTTGGGAGCAGGATGGTTGACCAAACTTGTTTCCTCTGTAACTCATGCAACCAGATCCCTGGTTCCCTAGGGTATGCCAGGCTGAGCCTCTATCATTTAACAAGATCTGAACCTTTCTTAGGTTTGTGTGAATCAGTTTCACGCTGGACTGTCTTCAGCTGAGTCAACTCGAGTTTTTAATGTTGTGTTTTCTAATGAGTCTGTCTTCCCATGTCAGCACTAAACCTGCTGAGCCATTTGCTTCCATCCTTATTACCCTTGTGCGTAATACAATCAACACCACGACTGTTATCATAAAAGTAATAATCTGTACAGTACTCCTACCAGGATCATAAAAGCCAATCTCTGTCATGCCTGTGAATGATTCCCTACCTTCATTTCAATGCAGGGCTCGAGGAGGGGAAGTAACAATAAGTGGATCAACCGAGATTCTTGATTGCTTCACTCAGTGGCTTCAGGCAAGTTTGGCTAGATTACGTGAGCCATGTTTAGACAGACCCTTTTTTCTTAAAGTTCAAACATCACAAAGGCTCTATCAACAGTGAATGCCTTTTCTTAAAAGAGTAAACTGTTATGGAAGTCAACACAGTGAGTGCCCATTTGGCACTCGATGCCATTTCATAAATTGCGGTAAAATAGGGATTTACCGTTTCATGTATCGCAGGGATTTTTTGCTCTGATAAAGCAGATGCTGGAAATCTGGAACAAACTGCTGGAGAAACTCAGCAGGTCTGGCAGCATTTTTGGAGAGAGAAACAGTTAACTTTTGGTCATGAACTGTCTTGAGTTGCTTCATTTCATGTAAAAACATTTATATACGAGTTGTTGTTGTAAAAGCAGAGACCGTGTATAGCTGCAGTGAAGTCTCTTCAGACTAAAACTCATTTCAACTGTTTCCTGACAGTAATTTCTTCTGATTATTTCAGAGTGTAGTATAAGAAAGTTTACATTTTTAAAGGTGGCTTTGTTCTCTTAACAGGTGGGTATTTTCCTGTGACACTAACCCTTCATCCCTGACCCCTAAACCCCCACCTTGGCCAATCTACCTTGTTGGAGGGGACAGCGATGATGAGTTAAACATTAGAAAAACAATAGGGTGTAAATGTAGTACAGGTATTCCAAACAACAGTGGAATTGAACAATGGATGATGTACCAGAGGATGGATTAGATTTTGCCAAATGTCTCAAGGGAGGATATGAAGCTGGAAGGACCTGTGAAAGGAAAGCTGCCTTTAGAGGTTGAGAGTTGGAGACAACAAATGGGTCATGTATGAACTTTTTGTAAGAAGGCAGATATAATGGTGGGTTTGAAGAAAGAGCAACCCCAATGCTGTTATGTATTTGACCACCAGCAGATATATATCCAGCAAGGATGAATTTGAGGCTCAAAAGTAAATCTTGTAACCCTGAATTTGACAAAGATTGTCAGAGTACCTAGCACACTTGTCAATGCTGAAACTGGAATATCGCCCATTATAACTGTCTCTTTGAATGGGATAATGTGATCAGGAGGGCTCTTGTTATAAAAAGAACTAGATCAGGAACTGCCAAAATGTGGTGCTAGCAACGACAAATGAACCAAATATTGATCTGTAAAGTTTGGTGGTAGTGAAATGTAACTTAGAGTCATGAATTTGGAGTAGAAGTAGCCATGTTCTAGCCTACTTCATGCTCTGGGAGCCTTAGTTAAGTCATTTACATGTGCGCACAACCACCATGTGGAAGTTTCCCACAGTAAAGTGATGACGTAGACTTCAACCCTTACTGAGGTTCAGCTGCAGAAGGTCTTGTGATGGAGTTATTTTGAAGACGTAACAAAGAATTAATGAGGGCAGAGTGGTCGATGTGATCTATGTGAACTTCAGTGAGGCATTTGACAAGGTTCCCCATGGGAGACTGGTTAGATCTCATGGAATACGTGGAGAACTAGCCATTTGGTTACAGAACTGGCTCGAAGGTAGAAGACAGGGTGTTGGAGGGTTGTTTTTCAGACTGGAGGCCTGTGACCAGTGGAGTGCCACAAGGATCGATGTTGGGTATCTATTTTTTTTTTAATTCATTTTATTTAAATTATTTGGATGTGAGCATAAGAGGTATAGTTAGAAGTTTGCAGATGACACCAAAATTGGAGGTATAGTGGACAGCAAAGGTTACCTCTGATTACAACTGGGTCTTGATCAGATGGGCCAATGGGCTGAGGAATACCAGATGGAGTTTAATTTAGATAAATACGAGATGCTGCCTTTTGGGAAAGCAAATCTGAGCAGGACTTGCACGCTTAATGGTAAGGTCCTCGGGAATGTTGCTGAACAAAGAGACCTTGATGTGCAGGTTCATCGCTCCTTGAAAGTAGAGTTGCAGGTAGATAGGATAGTGAAGAAGATGTTTAGTATGCTTTCCTTTATTGGTCAGAGTATAGGGTACAGGACATTGGTTAGGCCACTGTTGAAATATTGCGAGCAATTCTGGTCTCCTTCCTATTGGAAGGATGTTGTGAAACTTGAAAGGGTTCAGAAAAGATTTACAAGGATATTGCCAGGGTTGGAGAATTGGAGATGTAGGGAGAGGTTGCATAGGCTCGGACAGTTTTTCCATGGCGCGTCAGAGGCTGAGGGCTGACTTTATAGAGGTTTATAAAATAGTGACAGGCATGGATAGGATCAATAGACAAGGTCTTTTCCCTGGGGTGGGGGAGTCCACAATTGGAGGGCATAGGTTTAGGATGAAAGTGGAAAGATATGAGACTTGAGGGGTAACTTTTTCACTCAGTGGGTGGTACTTGTATGGAATGAGCTACCAGAGGAAATGGTGGAGACTAGTACAATTAACATTTTAAAAGGCATCTGGATTGGTATATGAATGGGAAGGGTTTGGAGGGATGTGGGCCGGGTGCTGGCAGGTGGGACTAGATTGGGTTGGGATATCTGGTCGGCATGGACGAGTTGGACCGAAGGGTCCGTTTCCATGCTGTACATCTGTGACTCTACGACTGGGAGGTCTGACTGGATCATTGAGAACTCCTGTTGTACTGACCTAGTCACCGCCTTGTCTCTGTCCTCCTGGCATATGGTGATCATTCTCCTTCCCTCTGGTTTTGGATCCAGAAGGAAGAGTGTTGCCTGCCAAAACCACACCATAAAACGCCACCACAGGCTTTGTGAAACATTTGAAGTGCCTATAATTAACAAGTATGGTGAGCTTTCTTATGCTAACTTGAATTTTTCCTGTTTGCCGTCAACATTGATGGCAGGTTGTTTTCACTACATTAGATAAACTGTTAATTGTCGAATGGGGATCTGTTGAATTTCTAGGTTCGGCTCTTTCCCAACTGGAATTGGCAGGATTCTACCCCAGCCTTGTCTGGCATTTCACATTATTGCCCTCAACTGAATGTTTAAGCAGAGAACTGGGATTTCTGTAGCAGCTTATCATCCCTGTGTGGATGTCCCAGAGCGCTCGCGTACAATGCATTGCATTCTGAAGTGTAGCTGTTGCTACATGGGTAAGTGTGACAGCCAATTTGTGCGCGAAGCATTCTCCAAATTGTAAATGAGATGGATACCTAATTAAACAAAGACAAAATGCTGTAGGTGCTGCAAATCTGAAATGAGAACTGAACCGCTGGAGGTGATCAAGATTGCAGCATCTGTGGGGAGAGAAACCAAGATAATGTTTTGGGCTGATTAACTTTTCACTCAGACTAGGAGATATTAAAGATGAGCTGAAAATGTGTTGCTGGAAAAGCGCAGCAGGTCAGGCAGCATCCAAGGAGCAGGAGAATCGACATTTCGGGCATAAGCCCTTCTTCAGGAAGCAATTCCTGAAGAAGGGCTTATGCCCGAAACGTCGATTCTCCTGCTCCTTGGATGCTGCCTGACCTGCGGTTTTCCAGCAACACATTTTCAGCTCTGATCTCCAGCATCTGCAGCCCTCACTTTCTCCTCGAAGATATTAAAGATGAAGTTCATCTTAAACAAGTTCAATGCCAGGAAATAGGTGTTAGGAAGGCAACAGCAATATAACTTTTATATAGCAACCTTAATGAAAGAAGTATCCCAAAGTACTTCAGGTGAGCAAGTACTTGACTCTGAGCGGTACAAAGATATTGAGACAGATACTTACTCAAGTTAGCCCTTTTGAAAATGCCTTCAAGCTAAAGGGGTTGAGAGGTTTAAAGGAGAATTCTCAGAGCTTGGGACCTGGGTAGCTAAACTTATGATTGCCAATGATGAGTTGATGTAAATCACATTGTGCAAGAGGAGAGAATTGGACAGACGCTGAGAACCCAGAGGGTTGTAGGCCTGGACAAAGTAGCAGAGATGGGAAGTGGGGGGAAGGCCATTGATGAATTTAAAAACAAAGGTGAACATTTTGAAATTTTCCAGTAATACACCAGTGTGGATTGCAGAGTGATCACTTGGTGAGAGTTAGGATATGGCTCGCACAGTTTTGGGTGAGCCCAAGATCGCATTCAAACATCTGAGTCTAGGAAAGAACGAAGGAACACGTGATGGGGCTAATGGCAGGAACTATAAATGGCAAAACTCATGATGGCGTAAAGCAAAAACTTCAGATACGGTATAAATTTTGCAGCAGTATTTACTACTTAATGAATTTTACAATGCTCTGGACTCCATATCCATTTCATCACAACTTCTGTCAGACAGTTGCTGGTAAAGTTTTTTTTCACTTGCGTCTTCAATAGACCCATGTTTTGATTGGGTGGTAAAACACTCTTGTAAAAACACTGGATGGTAAAACTCTCCAGGCCTACACCGGTGTTACTAAACCTTCCACCCCGACCTCAAATTTACCTGGACCGTCTCAGACCCCTCCCTGCCTTTCCTAGACCTCTCCATTTCTATCTCGGGCGACCGAATCAACACGGACATTTACTATAAACCGACTGACTCCCACAGCTACCTAGACTACACCTCCTCCCACCCTGCCCCCTGTAAAAACGCTATCCCATATTCCCAACTCTTCGTCTCCGCCGCATCTGCTCCCAGGAGGACCAGTTCCAATACCGTAAAACCCAGATGGCCTCCTTCTTCAAAGACCGCAATTTCCCCCCAGACGTGGTCAACAATGCTCTCCACTGCATCTCCTCCACTTCCCGCTCCTCCGCCCTTGAGCCCCACCCCTCCAATCGCCACCAGGACAGAACCCCACTGGTCCTCACCTACCACCCCACCAACATCCAGATACATCGTATCATCCGTCGTCATTTCCGCCACCTCCAAACGGACCCCACCACCA
>NC_057732.1:45937277-45938889 GCF_004010195.1 Chiloscyllium plagiosum | reverse complement strand
CCCACCCCCTTCCTATTTGTCTCTCAGCTCCTTTCTCTCCCCACCCCATTCCTGATGAAGGGCTTATGCCTGAAACATTGATTTTCCCCTGCTCCTCAGATGCTGCCTGACTTGCTGTGCTTTTCCAGTGCCACACCTTTTGACTCAAATGTTTAAACCAACAGTGAGCTCCAGAGGCAGCATTGTACTGGCATGTTAGCTTGGATGGTAGGGAATTATTTTTTCACACGGACGAAACAAGTTTGCGTAACCCAGCATGAAATCTTCCCCAACAGTTCTGAATGCATGTGACCATTGTCGAGAGGGTAGGAAGTTACTTCCTCTCCAGCTTTGTCAGCACGACAGGCTCTCATACCCTACATGGGAGTGAACTTGGATGTACAGCTTCTATTCTCTGCCAAGAATCGCAATTTTCATGTGTGGACTTTGCTGCAGTGTGCTGAGCTGGGAGGTTTTAACAGTTATTGGAATTTAATGCTATGCAGTTACAATGTCTCAGACAGTGCTGTATAACTGACTAAGTAGAGCTGAATACCACTAATGCACCAGTAACGTCTCACCAGTGCTGGCTGGGATATTGTTCTTTGTTCAGGATGTTCTGTACTTATTAATTAATCAACTCCTGTCAAACACAGCAGTTAACAATTTTGCTTTCCTCTCCCAGTATTCCCACCCTTCGCTTAGCTTCTAAAATCATCCACTGGTTGGAGTGCTTTGTGTAACATGTTACCTTTTTTGGCTTTGTCAAGTTGTTCCTTTTATTACTTTCTAACGAATGCTGTGCAGATATGTTACCATGAATGGCATCACAATGTAACCTGACCCCCTCCAATAAATAGGTACAGATATGCACTCTGACTCTCCTTGCCTATCGGTACAATAGGGAACGATAAGCAGAAGTCTGAACCCAGTCAACATGCACATCCCTACGCTATGGCCAGCTTTAATGCACCTGCTTCTACCCAACTCAGCATCTCCACGATTGAATTTTGCACATAGCTGCTACATAAATGCAAGTGTAAAATCCAGCTTGTTACTGTGTGACTTGAGATTTCCAGGGGAATGGAGAAAAATATCCAGAATGAGACAGGAAGTGGTTTGGGAAGGGTGAGCATATAAAAAGGAATCCTTTAGGCACCACTGGATTTGTAAATTTCAAGTCTTGCTGTGAGTTTTTGTTTCATGAACAATTAGAATAAATTCTCCTTAACAGGACCGCGGTTGTGGCTTCTGAACGGCCGCAGCCATCAAACCATTATTAATTATCTCAATCGAATGAAACAGTCATTTACAACAGATAATAACTTCAAGAAATTATATGGATATTTTAAAACAGCATACATCATTGGTCATGTTGTGGTAATGCAGTTGCTTAGGTGTTTTCTTCTAAAATGCATCTCGGCTGAGCAAGAACAAATATAAGGTAAAAACAATGACTGCAGATGCTGGAAACCAGATTCTGGAGCGGCGGTGAAGGAGGCCCAGGATCTCCATGTCCTCGGCAGAGTGGGAAGGGGAGTTGAAATGTTGGGCCACAGGGCGGTGGGGTTGATTGGTGCGGGTGTCCCGGAGATGTGCCCTAAAGCGCTCTGCTAGGAGGCGTCCAGTCTCC
>NC_057732.1:45786097-45936135 GCF_004010195.1 Chiloscyllium plagiosum | reverse complement strand
CTCCCCCATTCTCCTATTGTACTCTATGCTACTTTCTTCCCACCCTCACCCTCCTCTCGCTTATCTCTCCACGCTTCAGGCTCTCTGCCTGTATTCCTGATGAAGGGCTTTTGCCCGAAACGTCGATTTTACTGCTCCTTGGATGCTGCTTGAACTGCTGTGCTCTTCCAGCACCACTAATCCAAGAACAAATATAAGCCTTACTGTTGAGTACACCTGAACGTAGGGGCAAGAAGAAACTATTCAGCCTTCAAGCCTGCTTTGCCATTCAGCATGATCATAGCTGATTGTCCAACTCAATAGCCTAATCCTGCTTTCTCCCCATAACCTTTTAATCCCATTCACCCACAAGTACTACATTCAGCTGCCTCTTGAATACATTCAATGTTTTGGCATTAACTATTTCCTCTGGTAATGAATTCCACAGGCTCACCACTCTTTGGGTGAAGAAATGTCTCAACTCAGTCTTAAATGGTCTACCCCGAATCCTCAGACTGTGACCCCTGGTTCTGGACGCACCCCACCGTTGGGAACACCCTTCCTGCATCTACTCTGTCTGGTCCTGTTAGAATTTTACAAGTCTCTGAGAACCCACCCACCACCCCAGCCTCCACTCCCTCAATTCATCTGACTCCAGCGAAAATAATCCTAACCTAGCCATTTTTAAATTCATCAAGTTTTGCTGTTCGCTCCAGAATGGTCGTTTGAAAAGGTTTCATAGTTTCAAAAGTGAGAGAATTAATATGTAAAAGCAGACAGTGGTAACAAGCTCTGAGAACAACTCCCTGTCAACTTCACTGCAGGCTTTGTGTCATTTTCCAATGTTGCAACATTTTGACCAATCTGCCCCAGTTTGTATTTCATTTCTCTGTAAAGCTGCAGATATTCTTTGATTCACACAAAGTGACAAAGCGATATTCTATATCCGTTTCCTGCTCAGATTTGTAACACCCCCCATCCCTCCCTCCCCCTCCTTCCTCAAAAAAAAACTTAGAAAGTTTGCAAAAGCTGTCAATGCTCGCATATGAACAGCAACTTCTTTGGGCAAGTTTCGGGATAACTGGTCCGTGTGGAACTCCAGCCAGATGGGCAGCCTGAAAACTCAACTTGTTTCTAATTTTGCTCAGAAACTGAAACTTTGAAATAGGAACAACACAAGATGAATGACAAAGTAACCCCCATTGATATGTGCAGGTTTATTCAGTACACTGAGTAGTGCTCTGTCTTTTGATCTGAATTCTTTTCCTGTTGAGCAATTATAATTGGTTTTACAGTAGTATAGCTGTAATGGGGAAAACTAATATGCACTTGTATTGGGATCAAGTGTATCAGATTACAGTGCAAGATGTCCCACAGGCGAACACCCAGCCAATGAAGGACAGAAAAATGCACATGGCTGAAGGAGCAACAACTCAACGAGTCACAATCACAGGAATTAGAAGCAATTTTTAGATACCTTGAGTACGCTGTGCCATTTTGATAAGGTCATGGCTGAACGGATTGTCTCTCAATGGTCCTTTTCCCCCATAACTCTGGACTCCCTTGTCATTACAAAATCTGACTTGAATACATTAAATAACAGCCCATCCTGCTGTCCTTTGGAAGGGAGGAGGGGACAGGAAGACAGTGAACTCATGACTGAAAGTGGCCAACAATAATCCTCATCTTAATCATTAGTGAGAGACTGTTTTTTTAGCCTGTTCTTGAGTACTAGACTCACATGAAACAAGGAGAAAGATCCTCTGAGCATTCATCCTATCAAATCCCCTTGAATCTTATGTTTCATTGAGATCACCCCGCATTCTTGTCTCGGGCCTAGTGCTAATATCACTGGACTGTTAATCCAGAGACTCTGGTCATATTCTGGGGACCTGGGTTTGAATCCTGCCGCGGTAGATGGTGGAATTTGAATACAATAAAATATCTGAAATTAAAAGTCCTCTGGGCAATTAGGGATGGGTGGTAAATGCCATCTAGCCAGTGACACTCTCATTCTGTGAATGAATAAAACAAATTCTTCTGAACTCCATTGAGTATAGGCCCAAAGTACTTGTTTTGGATAATTTTGTAGGATATCTGCAATCTACTAAGCACTTTTCCTGATGAAAGTGGAAACTGGGAGAGGAGTATGACTAGTAGCTGAGCTGGTATCGCACCATTTACACAATCCTCTAAAGCCAAGCTGATCTCCAACATATCGAATGCCGAGGGTGAAAAGCTTTTTTGGGAAGGGAATATGTTGTGGAATGAGCATAATCCCCCTTGACACACATCCCAGCTCATTCATTCCATAGAGCTTGAAATCTGTGCAGCCGCATTGCACAGAAAACTCCAACATTCCAGTAGCTTGAGCTAATTGGCAACGTTGACACTATCTTCTGAATAGTCTGCCATAAAAATGGCATACTCCATCTAGTTTTTAAATTCGAAGTTCCTTGAAATGCAAACTCAAACTTCTTCCTTGTAGCACGTAACTGTTATTTGGCAGAAAGGTATTTTCCTTGCTCACTTTTATAACTTGTCCGCGGTAGGCACTACAATCTGTACACCAGTTGTAAAGACAGAGTGGAGAGCTAAACATGATTCTTCCCTGATGCATGTTAATTTTTTTTTTCCATAAGAAACATCAGCTTTCTATTAATTTAGCTGCTAGAATCAAGAAGTTTGACTGTTCAGTCTGATTCTTTGAACAGAAACAGACCTATAAATCCAGGCATCTCCTGGTGTTCCATGGGAGCCTGATCCAACACCATAACAATCAAATACAAGAAGACAAATGTGTCTTTAGGATTTTGCCAGACTTTTGAAAGGTTGTGAGATACGATTTAGCATCATTTTAAACCCCTGTCAGTCCAGGAAAATGGTATTAAACTGAGGCAGCTGTACTTAGTTCATTGGTCATGGACAATTCTTGTTCTATTTTAGCTCATCTGACTATTGAGGCAAGCTCATTGAGACTCTGGGACATTTAGTGGATTTTTACTTTTGTCGACTGTATTATGTTTAAAAAAAACTTTTTGCTAAAATGGTGTCTGATTATAATGGTGTCCTAGGTGTCATCACAAATTATCATGGGAACATTTGCATCCTATTCTGTGCTGTGGTGTCTGACGTGCTTTTGCAGTTAATATCAACAGAACAGTGTTGTATATACTCAGCTAAGGATGGGAAATTGTGCGCTTTGAAATGGTGCGTGAGAGTGCTCCTAAAACAGCTACTGCTGAAACGTTTTGATAAGAGTCTTGGGTGAGGGACCAGGCTTTAAGTTCAGAAAGAACAATGTGGTGGAATGAATAGAGAGAGAGTAAACAGAAAATAATGTTTAGGTACCATTCGATTGCAGCTTTTAAAATTTGAGGATTGTAAGAAAAAGGTTGAATCTGGTACATGCTGTAATGTGTAAAGAGGCAAGTAATCCAGAATCTGCAGATATTGTACGATGCAGCAAAAAACCCTAGACCCCGGGAATAAAAATAGGCAAACATCATTATTAGTTGAAGCATTATGTAGTTCCATGCACAGCCTGATGTTGTGAAATGTCTGGCAGAAAATCTGCTGGTCAGATAATTGGATTGCAGATAATCAACACGCCTATGATTTCGATTTTAACAATCTGCTTTATTTTTTGTTTAAATAGCTGTTATAGGTGATCAGTCTTCACTTTGCTATCTGGTCAAAGATATACTTAAACACAAAGATTATGGCCCAAACTAACACATTTTGTCTTTTGTTTTCTGGACTATTAGAGCTGGCAGGAAGGAGTAAACTTCTGCAATTGAACAAATCAATGCAGGTTTTCCAGGTAAGAAGGCAAGATTTTGTAGGTTTTAAGTCTGGTGATGTAATGAGCTCAGCGATATGAACAAGATGAGTGAGTGGGCAAACGCGTGGCCAATGCAGTATCATGTGGACAATTGCGAGGTTATCCACTTTGGTAGCTAAAACTGGAAGGCAGGTTATTATTTAGAATAGGCTCTAATTTGAGAGGGGGGAATTGAGTGACCCTGTACAGGAGTCGCTGAAGGTAAGCTTACTGATGCAATAAACTGTAAAGAAGGTAAATGGTATAATAGCCTTCATTGTGAGAGGATTCAAGTAGAGGAGCAAGGATGCCTTACTGCAATTATATAGGGCCTTGAGACTATTGTATGCAATTTTGGTCATCTTGTCTGAGCAAGGATGTTCTCCCTATAGAGGGGAGGGCAGCAAAGGTTGGCTTCTCTGATTTTCCTAAGATAACGGGACTGACATAGGTTGGGAAGTTTAATTGATTTAGGATTATATTCACTGGAGTTCAGAACAATGAACAGGGATGTCATTGAAGCTTTTCTAACAGGACTTGACAGGTTGGATGTAGGAAGGATGTTTCAAGTGGGAGGGGAGTCCAGAATCGGGCTTCACAGTCTAAGGATGCTGGGTAAACTGTTTAGGACTGAGATGAGAGATTTCCTCACTCGGATTGGTGAGCCTGTGGAACAAGGCCTTTGAGGCCAAAATATTGTGTGATTTCAAGAAGGAACTGGACATGCGTATGGGGCTAAAAGGATCACAGGATATTGGGGAGAAGCAGTAATCAGCTATTGAGCTGGATGCTGAACCATGATCATATGGAATGGCAGAAAGTTGGATATCTGTAAACTACGGAAGCACTTTTCCTGGTGGAAGTAGAAACTGGGAGAGGAGTATGACCAGTAGTTGGACATATCGAATGCCGAGAGTGAGCAGAGCAGTCTTAAAGGACCAAGTGGCCTATTCCTGCCCCGATTCTCTGTTTCTATATGTTAAATCCAGCTGGAGGAAGGAACTAGGGTCAGTAGTGATTGCTGCGTCTCGATCTCAACATCTAACTTATCGAGATACAACTACATTCATTCAGGCTACATTAGTCTTGAATATTTTCTACTCAATTATCTTGCTTCGGACTATGCAAGACCACTTGAACTGTCAACTTATCAAGTATGTAAACAGCCCAACTCAGGAAGGGGCCATACTAGACCTGGTGCTGGGGAATGAGCCTGGCCAGGTGGTTGAAGTTTCAGTAGGGGTTTACTTTGGGAATAACGATCACCATAGAGTCATAGAGATGTACAGCATGGAAACAGACCCTTCGGTCCATGCTGACCAGATATCCCAAACCACTCTAGTCCCACCTGCCAGCACCCAGCCCATATTCCTCCAAACCCTTGCTATTTATATACCCATCCACATGCCTCTTAAACATTGCAATTGTAACATTCCATAAGTTTTAGAATACTCATGGACAAAGACGAGAGTGGGCCTAAAGGAAGAGTGCTAAATTGGGGGAAGGCCAACTGCAGCAAAATTTGGCAGGAGCTGGGGAATGTGGCTTGGGAGCAGCTGTTTGAAGGTAAAGCCACATTTGATATATGGGAGGCTTTTAAAGAGAGGTTGATGAGAGTGCAGGGCAGACACTGAAAATGAGAGATAGAAATGGCAAGATTAGGAAACCATAGATGACAGATGAAATTGTGAGACCAGCTAAGAGGAAAAAGGAAGTGTACATAAAGTCTCTAGGTGACTGAAGACAGACAAAGCTTTGGAAGAATATCAGGAATGTAGGACCAATCTGAAATGAGGAATTAAGAGCGTTAAAATATCTTTAGCAAACAGGGTTAAGGAAAATCCCAAAGCCTTTTATTCATATATAAGGAGCAAGAGGGTAACTAGAGAAAGGGTTGACTGACTCAAGAACAAAAGAAGGAAATTATATGTGGAGTCAGAAAATAGGGGAGATTCTTTAATGAGTACTTTGCATCAGTATTCACTGAAGAAGAGGGACATGACGGATGTTGAGGTTAAGGATAGATATTTTGATTACTCAAGGTCAAGTCGGCATAAGGAGGGAGGAAGTGTGTATTCTAAAAGGCAATAAGGTGGATAAGCCCCCATGTCCAGATGGGATCTATCCCAGGTTGCTGAGGGAAGCGAGAGATGAAATAGCTGGGACCTTAACAATATCTTTGCAGCATTCTTGAACATGGGTGTAGAACCAGAGGACTGGAGAATTGCTATTGTTGTCCCCTTGATTAAGAAGGGTAGCAGGGGTAATCCAGGTAATTCTAGACCAGCAGCCTGCTGTCAGTGGTAGGGAAGCTGCTGGAGAAGATACGGAGGGATAGGATAGACTTACATTTGGAAGAAAATGAGCTTATCAGTGATAGGCAACATGATTTTGTACAGGGAAGGTCATGTCTTAGCAACTTAATAGAATTCTTTGAGGAAATGACAAAGTTGATTGAGGGAAGAGCTGTAGATGTCATATACATGGACTTCAGTGAGGCATTTGATAAGGTTCCCCATGGTAGGCTGATGGAGAAAGTGAAGTCGCATGGGGTCCAGGGTGTAATAGCTAGATGGATAGAGAACTGGCTGGGTAGCTGGAGGCAGTAGTCATGGAAGGGAGTTTCTCAGAATGGCCAACTGTGACCAGTGGTGTTCCACAGGGATCCGTGTTAGGATCACTGTTGTTTGTGATGTACATAAATGATCTGGAGGAAGGTATAGGTGGTCTGATTGGGAAGTTTGCCGATGACACTGAGATTGGTGGAGTAACAGATAGGGAAGGGGACTGTCAGAGAATGCAGCAGAATATAGATAGATTGGAGAGTTGGCCCAAAAAATGGCAGATAGAGTTCAAGCTGGGCAAATGCAAGGTGATGCTTTTTGGGAAGATCCAATTCAGTGGAAAAGCCCTCTTGTAGGTGAATCTGGGTGTTCAGATTCATTGTACCCTCAAGGTGGCAACGCAGGCCGATAGAGTGGTCAAGAAGGTACACTGCATGTTTTCCTTCATCGGAAGGGGTGTTGAGTACAAGAGTTGGCAGGTCAAGTTACGTTGTATAGGACTTTGGCTTGGCTACATTTGGAATACTGTGTACGGTTCTGGTTGCCACATTACCAAAAGGATGTGGATGCTTTGGAGTGGGTGCAGAGGAGGTTCGCCAGGATGTTGCCTGGTATGGAAGATGCTAGCTATAAAGACAGGTTGAGTAGATTAGGGTTATTTTCGTTAGAAAGATGGAGGTTGAGGGGGGACCTGATTGAGGCCTACAAAATCATGAGGTATAGACAAGCTGGATAGCAAGAAACATTTTCCCCAGAGTTGGGGACTCAATTACTAGGGGTCACTAGTTCAAGGTGAGAGGGGAAAAGTTTAGGGGAGATATCCAGGCACCCACTACCCTTTTACACAGAGGGTAGTGGGTGCCTGGAACAAATTGCCAGTGGTGTTGGTAGAGGTGGGCATGATAGCGTCACTTAAGATGTATCTAGATAGATACATGAATGGGCAGGGAGCAGAGGGATACAGATCTTTAGAAAGTAGGTGACAGGTT
This sequence comes from Chiloscyllium plagiosum, assembly GCF_004010195.1. Lineage (NCBI taxonomy): Eukaryota > Metazoa > Chordata > Chondrichthyes > Orectolobiformes > Hemiscylliidae > Chiloscyllium > Chiloscyllium plagiosum. The sequence continues at coordinate 45,928,780 of NC_057732.1, read as the reverse complement.
TGGATAGAGGATCTGGATTGGCGCAGGCTTGGAGGCCCAAAGGGCCTGTTCCTGTGCTGTAATTTTCTTTGTTCTTCTATTCAGAGGAGAATCGCCAACCATGTTTTCAAAATATATTATTTCATGGGCAAGGACGAGATTTATTGTCAGTCCCTAGTTGTTAATAAAACTGTTTTTTTATTTTGGAGGCCATTTCAGGGCAGTTTAAAATTAACCATATTGTTATGTGCCTGGAGTCACACATGGGCCAGACCAGGTAAATGTGGCAGATGTCTATCCCTAAAAAATGTTCGTGAGCCTGATTGTCATTAAAAAAAGAAAATCAGTCACCGTTTCACAGTCACGATTGCTGAGACTAGTTTTCAGTTCCAGATTGTCTTAATGACTGGATTCAACTTTCACCAGCTCCTTTGGTGGGATTTGAAATCTGTTCCCATTATGTTAGCCTAGGTGTCTCAATAACTTGTCCAATGATATTACTACTGCAACACAGTCTCCCTCAGCCATGATGTGGAGGTGCCGGTGTTGGACTGGGGTGGACCAAGTCAGAAGTCACATGACACCAGGTTATAGTCCAACAGGTTTATTTGAAAGCACTACTTTTTGGAGCACTATTCTTCAGGCTCACCTGATGAAGGAGCAGTGCTCTGTAAGCTAGTGGTTTCAAATAAACGTTTTAGGCTACAACCTGGGTTTGTGAGACTTCTGACTTAGTCCCTCAACCATGGCTTGTTCTGAGCTTGTACAGAATTACTCAGTAGGAAGTGCCGAAGCTGGTATTTCCCTGATTTGAGAAGTGTTTGGGGCAGTTTTCAAGATGGCTGCGTGACCTGGTGTAAGAAGTGCGCTGTGACATCGACACTATGATTTTGCCCGAGACGGGGAATTGGGTTTAGTCATGTAAACAACTCAAATTTGCTCAAAGACATTGGTCACCACAATTCAATCTGAGCAAGTTGTGAGTGTGGCACTAAAGTAGAGACCAGGGTCATTTGCTAGTTTGTGTTCTGTTAGCTGGCCTCTATTGAGACAGCAATTAGATCATTAAGTGTGGTCTCCATATAGCACAAACAAGCAGCTGGAAAGTTAACTAAGATTAATATTCCAGATGGCCCATGACTTTAACTTAGAAGGTTTGCATGCATGGACATTAACAGAGCATGAGATTGTAAGGCATTGCTTAACCATTGGATCCAACTTATTTTCGTTCATCTGAGGTGTGTGCATCACTTGAAAGAGGCCAGTACAGGTTGTTCTGCTATAACTTGTTTCGTTAACACTAATTCACTCTAATGCGATTGTCGAATGGAGAATATTGTTTCTAAGGCTCGAACATTAAAGAGTGTTATTGGATATTACGCGATTCCAGCCCCATTAATTTAAATGGTGCTGCTATTCCCCGATTTTCTTATAATGCAGGATTGCACGAAAACAGAACCACCATGTTATAGCAGAACTGACTATTCATTGTTGAGTGTGGGGTGCTGGAAAAGTGCAGCAGGTCAGGCAGCATCCGAGGAGCAGGAAAATCGACCTTTTGGGCAAAAGCTCTTCACCAGGAATGAGGGCATATCCTCATTCCTGATGAAGGGTTTTTGTCCGAAATGTCAATTTTCCAGCTCCTTGGATGCTGCCTGACCTGCTGTGCTTTTCCAGCACCCCACACTCGACTGTAATCTCCAGCATCTGCAGTTCTCCCTTTCGCCTGACTGTATTCATTGTCGAGGCAAAAGTGAGGACTGCAGATGCTGGAAACCAGAGTTTAGATCAGAGTGGTGCTGGAAAAGCACAGCAGGTCAGGCAGCATCCGAGGAGCAGGAAAATCGACATTTCGGGCAAAAGTCCTTCATCAGGAATAGAGGCAGGGAGCCTCCAGGGTGTATTCATTGTCTGTCCAGCATTGCCCTTGACAAGATGATGTGGGTGTTATCTTGACCTACTTGTCAGTCTGGTCAGGGAATGTCCACAGTGCTATTGCATAAGGAGTTTCAGGGTTTTACCGAGTAGTACTGAAGCAAGGACAATGTTACCCTGACACAATTCTATGCAAAATGGGGATGGCGATGTTCCAATACACTCACTCTTGTCCGTGCAGCTGGTGCTTGTGGGGGATGCCTTGGCAAGTTATTGCTCTAAACTGGATAGGTCCAAACACCAAAAATAATCAATTTGCTCAAATACAGGAGGGTAGAAAAATAGCTCTGAAATTGCACCCCAAAAAGAAAAATTACAGGTGAGAGTCTGACTCCCAAAGCATTCCTGTACCATTCTCCTTGGAAGCAGTAACCAAATAGACTCATTCTTTTGTTTACGTTTCACTTCCAAGTGGCCCTGCAGAATTACAAATCATCCTCCTTATTATGAATAAAGAGAAGAGACTATTATCCACGATTCAAAGTATCTAGAGCATGAAAGCCAAAGGGGAGAAACAACACTCATTAAGAGATGTGTCTGACCTAGATACCATGTTATTCAGGAGCTAATGTGGCCTGCAGATGGAATGAGAGTATAATTTCATTGACTGCGCTGCACATTTGACAATGTTAATGGACCTACGCTAGCTAATGTCGGATTGCTGAAATTTTGAGACAGATTTTATTTGAGAGTTATGGCCCTGCATGAAAATTCAATGGGATTGTCAATTGCTCTGCTGATGCTTTTCTCTGAACAAATTGCTGTGTGATTTTCATGGACGTGTTTGAATCTGTTATCAAGGTTCAGAATAGAGATTCCTGTCACCAGACACACCCGACAGTGCTATTTTACTAATTGTTACGATGCCTCCAGAGACTTCTACTTTCTATTTTTCACGAGGTGAAATTTCCCAGCAACCAACAGAAAAAACACCAAGTTCCCCATTTTAAGATTCATAATGACAAACCAGCGAAAATCAACATTGATTGAACCTTCCTTCACTTTACCTTTTTTTTGAGTCAGTGTATCAGTTACTTCCGCAGTAAGTACTTAACACCATTGATATATAATGAGCATTTTAAGACCATAAGGAGCAAGAGCAGAAATAGATCATACAGCCCGAAAATTCTGCTCCACCACTTAATTAGATCAGCCGTGATTTTATTATCTTAACTCCATGTTCCTTGCTTCCCTAAATAATGAAAAATCTTTCCATCTCAGCCTTGAATCAACCTTGTACTGGGCAGTATGGTGACCCCATGGTTAGCACTGCTGCCTCAGCGCCAGGGACCTGGGTTTGATTGCACCCTCGGGTGACTGTCTGTGTGGAGTTTGCACGGTCTGCATGGGTTTCCTCTGGGTATTCCGGTTTCCTCCCACAATCCAAAGATGCGCAGGTTGGGCAGTTTAACATGGCTAATTCAGGGATGTGTAGTGCAGGTACATCAGGGGTGACGATAGGGGAATGGGTCTGGGTGAGTTACTCCCCTGGGGGGGGGGTCATCGTGGACTTGTTGGGCCGAAAGGCCTGTTTCGACACTGTAGGGATTCTAATTTTGAATATACTCCATGACTTCTCCTCAATGGCCCTCTGAGAGACAAAATTTCACAGACTAGCTACCTTGTGAGAAAAGAAATTCTTCCTCCATTTTATCCTCAACGGGGGATTCCTGCCAAGCTTCTGGTGTCATGATTCAAGATTTAGTCCCAAATTTAAATCATTTCCAGTTTTTCAACCGGTTCACTTCTCCCTAATCTGCCAAGTCAAATCTTTTTTTTGTCCTTTTGAAAAGTCTGATCATCATTCCTAAGCTGACTTCCACCAGCAAGACCCTCCTTAAATCTTCAAAAATCCCATCAGTTGTCCTTTTTATCAAACAGAACAAGTTTTGTTTTTACAAATAGTCGGCTTAGTTAACAGAAAAACAATTTGCCCTGCTCTCTGCAGTAGTTAGCTGCTGCTTCTCTTTCTCCACACCAGCAGTAAATCCTTTTTATGTGCATCCCTCTCTCACGCTCGCTCTGTGTCCCACCCTCCCAGCCATTGCTGTCCACCAAGGTGTGAAAACTGCTAACTGACAGGGTTTGGTTTGGGTTTCTCCTACATCCCACCTCCCACCCCCAGGCAGCCCAATCACATGAGCCTGTCTCTAGTCCTAGGCACAATTCCCTAAGCAAGCATGTTCTGCTTTATTTCAACTGAAGAGACGCTTAAAAATGTAATCTGTTTTAAAGTCCAGCACTGTTGCGACTTAATGAGTACGGTCAAATGGAAAGATCAGTCCTGTTTCTTGCTCCTGACCACTAATCAGTGATCCTGTTGAAAGGATGCGTATCGTGATTTTTCAGGGTTTTCCCATTGACTTGAAGTGGCATGGTGGCTCAGTGGTTAGCACTGTTGCCTCACAGCACCAGGGTCCAGGTTCGATTCCAGCTTCTAGCGATTGTCTGTGTGCAGTTTGCACATTCTCCCCATGTCTGTGTGGGTTTCCTCTGGGTGCTCCGGTTTCCTCCCACAGTCCAAAGATGTGCAGGTTAGGTGAATTGGCCATGCTAAATTGCCCATAGTGTTAGGTGTGATAGTCAGAGGGAAATGGGTCTGGATGGGTTACTCTTTGGAGGGTCGGTGTGGACTTGTTGGGCCGCAGGGCCTGTTTTCATACTGTAGGGAATCTAATAAAAATAATAAATCTAATAAGACATTTGTCTCGAGTGTCATGTGGCTTGTCACTCCGGTAAATGAGCACCATGCTCACTCCAATCCACAGTGCAACTTCAATTCAGCAAGCACTTTATGAAGTGATGGCATTATCCGATACTTACAACAGTGACCCTGCACTCTGAACGCTGGCCACAGAAACATTATATGCTTCACTTCATGTGTTGTCCCCTCATTAAGGGTGAGAGACTGAGAAATACTATGATATATAGAATAACTGCATATCAATAAACTGAAGATAATGAATGCAGCCTTCACAGTGTGAACGATCCATTTCAAAACCTTGTTTCGCAATGGAAAATAATGGAACATGCAATGAATTGTCTCTGTACAAGTTTCCTCCATAAAATAGTCTTGTTCATCTAGTAGAATGATTGAGATCTAATTTTGAGTGACCAGTGAGAAGGATATTTCTAAGACTGGAAAAAGGAAAGACTCCCATCACCAAGCAGTTCAGTACAGGTATGACCTGGAGGTAATGCCTACACATTGACATGTGAATAGGAAGCTCTCATCCATCTGTGTGAATGGAACCTGGCCCCTCTAGTCATAGAGATCCACACTGGGGCCAGCATGGTGACTCAGTGGTTAGCACTGCTGCCCGACAGTGCCAGGGACCCGGCTTCAATTCCTGCCTCGGACAACTGTCTGTGTGGAGTTTGCACATTCTCCCAGTTTCTGCGTGGGTTTCCTCTGAGTGCTCTGGTTTCCTCCCACAGTCCAAAGATATGCAGGTTAAGGTGGATTAGCCATGCTAAATTGCCCGTAGTGTTCAGGGATGTTTAGGTTAGTTGCGTTAATCAGGGGTAAATGTAGGATAATAGGGTAGGGGAATGGGTCTGGATGGGTTACTCCTCAGAGGGTCAGTATGGACTTGTGGGAACGAAGGGCCTGTTTCCACACTGTAGGGATTCTATTATTCTACTCTGTATAAATTGAAATGTTGGAGATTATTTCTGACAATTACCCTTTGAATAGCTAATTAATGCTTCTAATTGTCATGGCAACCTAGCCTATTGTTGCAAAAACTGCTTTACTTAACATGACAAGAAAAAGGGGTTATAAAATCTCACTCCAGGAACACGGGCAAATTTTATATCACTGCAGTATCCAGTTTGATAGTGTGTGTGCTTTAGATAAAATACACACCTGGGGATTGGAGAGCACACGTATGTGATCCCGAGTTGAGGCAGAGTGATCCAAGACTGACCAGTGGAAAATGGGAGCTGGTGAGCTGATGGAGGACAGTAGATTTGCACCCTAACTAAGCCTTTGGGAGGAAGTGTCTTCCAATTGTGGAGTCAAATAAACCGAAACAATAACCTCCCTTTTCCAGCCATATTTTTCTAATTTCCTTCAGGCTTTCCACCTCTTTATTTATTAATCTGTGGAGAATGCAGGGCGCCTGCTTTAACCTAATGCAAAATTACTTTAATTTTGTGCAGAAAATGGGGTTGTAATTTGCCTGAATTTAGAAGAAAAATCTGAACATTTTAATCACAGATACTTCACAGTTTATCTAAAGACCCTGTTATAAGTACCCAGTTTTTAAAGGTTGCATTTGATTTATTATTTGCAAAATCCTTTCAAGGTTTTGCTTTTTAATGCAGCGCACTAGCCTTTCCTGCTTTTGTTCCTTGTGCAATCCTCTTAACTTCTTGATATGGGCACCACAAATGAATCAATAAAGAAGCTAAACCAGCTTGATCAGTTGCATTTGTACACTTGGTTTACCCAGCCTTTCGATGTGAAGAGTGTGCCATGAGAGATGGACAAATCTACCTGTTCACTGCCTATTGGAAGGAGATGTCGACTGGAAGGTGTGAGCATCATTGGATGAGTGAGAGACAGAACTGTCCACTGACAGTCGATAGAACCATCGCTGGAATGGGTTGAACATAGTTGTTATTTTGAATGAATGTAGTGAGTTAGTTCATTTATTTTTATACTGCCTCCACTTTTCCTTTTTTTAAATGCATTGACTGGATGAGGGCGTTGCTGGTTAGGCCAGCATTTATTGCCCAGAGAGCAGTTAAGAGTCAACCACATTGCTGCAGGTGTGGAGTCACATGTAGACCAGATTGGTAAGGATGGCAGTTTCCTTCCCGCAGGACATTAGTGAACCAGACGGGTTTTTCCAGCATTGACGATGGATTCATGGTCATCATTAGCGTCTTAATTCCAGATTTTTGTTTAATTCAAATTCCATTTGCTGTGGCAGGATATGAACCTTGGTCCTCAGAACGGTACTTGGGTTTCTGGATTAAAAGTCCAGTGATAATGCCACTAAGCCATCACCTCTGTTGAATGTCCTGCTTCTAATTGGAATAGTGCATGAGATTTTTGATGTCCATATGCCAAAGTTATCCTTTCTCCAGTATCGCCCTCAACAGCAAAGGTTGTCAGGAACTGTGACAGCAGCGGAAGAGATCACAGCCAATGCCCATCCTGTACTTACCCTGGTGGCTGTCCAGCAGGAGTTATTGGGGAAGGAACTGAAGGCGTTGACAGCTTTGTCCTTTCCTAGGCCAGCGCTACTTGGGCCAGCATTTCAGGGTCACACGCACCAATCAACCCCACCGCCCTGTGGCCAAACACTTCAACTCCCCCTCCCACTGCCCCAAGGACAGGCAAGTCCTGGGTCACTCCATTGCCAAACCAAAGCCATCCGACGACTGGAGGAAGAACATCTCATCTTCCACCTGACGACCATTCAACCACACGGCATCAATGTCGACTTCACCAGTTTCGAAACTCCCCCATCTCCACCATGACCACCACCACCACCATGTCATCCCAGATCCAACCCTTCAACTCCGCTCCACTCTCTTGACCTGTGTCACCTAGCCATCTTCCCACTTATCTTTCATCACCACCACCACCCCCCACCCCTCCAAAATTCCTGATGAAGGGCTTATACCTGAAACATCGACTGTCCTGCTCCTCTGATGCTGCTTGACCTGCTGTGCTTTTCCAGCCTTCTCCAGGAATTGCTGGAGCTCTCTGTGGAGAGAAAGCAGAATTAACGTTTTGGTTCCAGTGGCCCTTCGGAACTGATTGTAGTGAGGAACAGGTTGGTTATATTTGTTGAAGATGGGGTGGGGGAGGAGTAAACAATGGGAGAAAGAGCCCACAGAGAATGAGAGAACTTGGGTCTGAATGAATTTCCCAAATTTAAAATTTGTGCTGATCTCGCTGTGCACCTTGCCTGCAGCCATAGCATTGTATTCCCAGCCCTATGATCTTTGTGTGGTATGACCTGCCTGTACTGCATGCAAAACAAACCTTGTGACAAGTACCCTCGATGCAATGAAAATAATAAATCATCTCAAAATATCCTGAATATCCCTTTTGTGTTTTGTAAGTTTCAATGAGATCACTATATTCTTCAAAACTTCTTGAGAATACAGGCTAGTTTGCCAATCTCGCTGCACAGGAGAGTCCCAGTATCCCGAAGTGTCTTGACTGATGACCTGCCAGAGTTCCTCAAATCTTCGATCACGGTTGGGAAATGATAACTTAAGTGGCTGACAGAAAATGCCCTCGGCCCCTCCCCGAACTCCTGAGATTGTGAAATAGTGGTTTGGTTGGCTGAAGTAGAAATGAAATGATCATTTATGATTTGTAGTGCCCTGATCAAACCCTGTGTTTGATGTCTTGGTAATGATACTTAGCTAATGAGAGTTGACAGATGTTGCAAGTAGGCTTTCAGCTGCTATTTGAGTATCTGGTTCACTCAGCAATAATTTATTGTCTAGGTATGTAGATGTAAGTCTCACATATTTGTTCGAGTAAAATCCCTGATGGATCCACCGTAGCAAGTTTAAGGTTTATCTGTCTCTGTAAAGCAAGATAATGTCAGCAGTATTCTCCAGTGTTCTCATGTAGTCTGGCCTTTACTTAATAGCTATGAGGAAATAAATCTATCCTGTTTGTAGATGAATTCCTTCAAGGATCTCTTCCTCGTTCTGCCATCCTGATGGGCTTCTTGGGAGGAAGGGAAGGTGCATCAAAGCACCTGTTGCATGTTCCATCACAGCGTGGAGCCAGAGGGTGGCTCGTTGTTTTGAGGGGGAGAACTCATCTCCACACCCTGAATGAATCTGATTTACACACTATTCTGTGCAGATAGACCTTCATTTCAAAACTTGCTTGGGAAGAAGGAACATTTCAATAAGAAAGGGGAGCAGAGTTAAGCCATTCAGCCACGTTAGCCATCCTCTGGCTGAAGAAATTTCTCCTCCTCCCTGTTCTAAAGGGGTGTTCTTTCACTCTGAGGCTGTGTCCTCGGGTCCTAGTCTCTCCAACCCGCGGAAACATCTTCTCATCGTTCACTTTATCCAGGTCTCTGTGTTCTGTAAGTTTCAATGAGATTGCAAAACCTGTGCCCACACCGCTCCCTCTCATCTCCATCTAAGGCCCCAAAGGAGCCTTCCACATCCACCAAAGTTTCACCTGCACTTCCATCCATGTCGTTTATTGTATCCATTGCTCATGATGCGGTCTCCTCTACATTGGAGAGATTGGACGGCTTCTCGCAGAGCGCTTCAGAGAACATCCCTGGGACACGGGCACCAATCAACCCAACTGCCCCGTGGCCGAACATTTCAACTCCCCCTCCCACTCTGCCAAGGACATGCAGGTCCTGGGCCGCCTCCATCACCGCTCCCTCACCACCCGGCGCCTAGAGGAAGAACTCCTCAAATTCTGCCTTGGGACCCTCCAACCCCAGGGTATCAATGTGGACTTCACCAGTTTCCTCATTTTCCCCTCCCCCTGCCATACCCCAGTTCCAACCTTACAGCTCAGCACCGTCCCATGACCTGTCCCACCTGTCAGTCTTCTTTCCCACTTCTCCACTCCACCCTCCTCTCCGACCTATCACCTTCATCCCCCACCTCCATCCACCTATTGCATTCTTAGGTACCTTCTCCCAGCCCCAGCACCTCCCATTTATCTCTCCACGCTGGAGGCTCCCTGCCTCATTCCTAATGAAGGGCTTTTACCCCCTTCCCATTTATCCCTCCACCCCGGAGGTTCCCAAACTCATTCCTGATGAAGGGCTTCTGCCTGAAACGTCAGTTTTCCCGCTCCTCGGATGCTGCCTGACCTACAGTGCTTTTCCAGCACCACGCTTTTGACTCTGATCTCCAGCATCTGCAGTCCTCACTTTCTCCCAATAGCTGCCCACCCCTGTGTAATTAAGTTCTGAGGGCATCATTTTGACATTCATGATGGTGTCAGGTAGGAGTCTATTGTAAAGACTGTCCACCTTCACTTTCCAGGATGATGTATAATGGGTGACTGAGGTGATGTTACCCATCTGACGCCATCAGAAAGAATTAAAATTCCCTCTGATTCAGTGTACCACATTACTGCTGATGCACCACATTGAGGTTCCTGTTTTATCCAAACCACTGTTCACCTTTTCAGGTTGATTTCATGATTGTTGAGATCATTTCAGTAAGTGCAAGAAATAATTTGATTTTATGACTTTACTCAGGTCTCCACTTTGAGAAGCGATAACTGATTTGCTCAGCAGTAAATGTGATTCAGAGTCCATGTTCCTTTCTCTCCTTTACCCCCTTTCTATCTCTGTCCATCCCTACAATTCCTCAGCCATCTCACAAATCTCCATTCTGGCCTCATTCCATTTCCATTACTCTACCATTGGCTGCATTGTCAAATGCCATGGCTGTGAAGAAGAGTATACCACTCAGCCCCTCAATCAGAATGATGGCTCAGTGGTTAGCACTGCTGCCTCACAGCACCAGAGACCTGGGTTCAATTCCAGCCTCAGGTGACTGTGCAAACTCCACACAGACATTCTCCCCGTGTCTGCGTGGGTTTCCTCCAAGTGCTCCAGTTTCCACGAAGATGTGCATGTTAGGTGGATTGACTGTGCTCCATTACCCCATAATGTCCAAGGATGTAGAGGGTAGGTGGGTTAGCCATGGGAAATGCAAGGTTACAGTGATAGGAAAGAGGATTAGATCTGGGTGGGATGCTTTTCAGAGGGTTGGTGTGCACTCGATGGGCCGAATGGCCTGTTTCCACACTGCAGGGATTCTTTGATTCGATGACCATTCCATAAGATCACGACTGATCTGACTTTTATCCTCCACTCTACATTTCTGTATATCCCTGATTTAATCTTTCATTCTCCTTGGTAATTAAGAATGTATCTCCCTCTACTTTAAAAATAGTTTTAAGATTCTGCATCAACTCCCTTTTGAGGAAGGGAGATCCAGAGACGTTCAGTGTCTGTCTTCAGTGGGCAGCTCATTATTTTCAGAGTGTGGCCCTAGTTTTGAGATTCACCCACAAGAGGAAACTACCTTTCCACATCCACCCAGTCAAGTCCCCTCGGTCTTGTACGTTTCTGAAACGTCACCTCTGACTCCAGAGGATACAGGCCCAGCCTGCCTTCGCCTTTCCTCATAAAGCTATCTGCTCATTACAGGTATTAGTCTAGTCTAGGGGCTCAGGTATATAATTCTTTGAAGCTTGTGTCACAGGTAGACAGTGGTTAAGAAGGTTTTGCATGCTTGCCTTCATTTCTCAGACCTTTTTGAGTATAGGAGTTGGGAAGTCATGTTGAGGTTGCACAGGACATTGGTGAGGTCTGTTATGGAGTACTGAGTCTAGGTCTGCTTTGCTCAGTTATAGAAAGGATATTTTTAAACCGGAGAGGGTTCAGAAAAGATTTACCAGGCTGTGGCAGGAATGGAGAGCTTGACTTATAAGGAGAGGCTGGGACTTTTCTCTTTGCAGCATAGGAGATGGAGGCATGACCTCATAAAGTTTTATAAAATCATGGGAGCTATAGAGGAGGTGCCTTTTCCCTAAGGTGGGGGATTACAAGACTAGGGGATATATTTTTAAAGTGAGAGGAAAAAGATGAGGGGCAATTACTTTACACAATGCTTCTTTTGTGGAATGAACTTCGAGGAAGTGTTGGATATTGATACAGTTACAACATTTAAAAGACATTTGAATAAATACATGAGTAAGAAATGTTTGGCCAAGCACAGGCAGGTGGAACTAGTTTAGTTGGGAATTGCGGTTGGCGTGGACTGGTTGGACCGAAGGGTTTGTTTTCATGCTCTGTGTGTGTGTCACCATAGTCTTACCAGACCATAGGGCTGTGCTGTCATTAGAGAGAAGTGGCTAGTGATGATTTTAACCTGAGGGCCACCAGGCCCCATGCTGTATGACTTTAAAACCTTCTTTGGACTGTTCCCTCCACTTTAATATCCTCACGTGAAATGTTGACGAGTACTGTCGAGTCATTCCGTCAAACCTACATCTTCAACCAAGATTTCAGTCACCTATTCCAATATTGCCTTCTGTGACTCAGGATCCGATTTTTTTTTTTTCTCTCTCTCTCTGGTAATACATCTGTAAGTATCTCTGGATATTCCAAAGGAACTGTATAAGTCAAATTGTTGCCTTTGGGTTCTGCCAAGAGCTGGGATCTGGGTGATGCGCCTGTGTTTTTAAAAAAAAAACCCATTATGTACCTCGTAAAGTTTTATGCTTGTATAAATATTTCCTGTGTTAAGAACTTAAATGATTCTTTAAGAGCTGGTACATTTTTGAAACTGTTCAGCTTTAAAGCAGACCAATTGTGCAATAATATAAAGAAGCAATAAAAATTCAATTTAACACAGGTTCAGACTGAGTTTTAGTAGGAGGCAGATGAATTTTAATTTCAGAAGTGACTGATTGCGCCCCTACGCAGGCCCCAAGAAATTCAGTGCCATTGATGCTGCACAAAAGGACCTCGTGTTTTGGAAATGTTTTTAATTATACTGTTACAGTCACAGTTTCCACCCCTTTTCCAACATGCTCCTGCCATCACATCAGCGAGAGTTCACCCAAAGGGCTGGAATCCAGCCTGGAACTTGTACACAATGGATGTCGGTCGGTCGGTTTAATGCGTAAGTTTCCACTTAGTGCTGGAAGAGGCAGAACCTCCACCCTGTCTTTCACAAGACCAGCACGAGGGAAAGATTTTGGTCTGCTCATTGCTCCAGCCTCAGTGAGACAAGAGCAGCACAAGGTGCTAGCTCAGGATTGTGGGCTGATCATTCAAAACCCAAAACCAAGCTCATGTCTTCCAATATTTTCTCTTTTTTTTGTTTATATCACAGCAATTTTGGACAAACTTGCATTAATACTCCAGGAAGTGTAGAGTTAATAATTAAAACCTTTCACAACATGCAAGCCCACATGCCACTAGTTTGAAATCCAAGCTCTTTATTAACAACAAATGATTTTAATAAAAATAAATTTCGTGTTGCATCACTTGAAGGGAATGGGAGGAATGCAGAGATAGTGGAGTGTAGCTGGACCTAGGAGGGATTTAAACTGAAGGAAGAGAATCTGAATTGAAAGCCAAGTGCTGGAGAAGCTGAGGTGGTATGGTGCCCACTGGTCTGTTCCATTTGATTCGACTTCCAAACCCTTTTTCAATAGATTTTGGATTTCAAGCATCCCACTGTACGTGGAATATCTGTTTGTGTTTTACTTTTGTTTTAGATGCAAATCTTTAAATTTAAAGGTGCTGCTCGACTGACATTTTTTGGTTTGTGTAAAGTGCTGCTAGTTCACTTTCTGCCTGCTGCTGTTTTTGCTGAAGGTGAATTTTCTGTAGAGACACTATGCCAATCTGCCTTTTGTCATGGCAGGAGCCAGTAGCTAATGGAGTGTGATGTGAAAATATTCAGTTGTGCCTTCTGAATCCTTGTGGTAACTTTGCGAAGGAAAGGAATCGAGGCTGGAACTTGACCCCTGGCTCCACTCCTCATCAGGGCTGTTGTGGGAAAACAGTAACTGGATGAGGAAGTCACAGGCTAGAAATAATGAACACAAAACATGAAGTTGTAAGCCACTGGGGGATGCTTTACTCCTGCCAAAGGAATACTTCGTCTCTGCCTTAATCGGATACGATTAGCTGTGTCTGAGGCAGCCATCTTTGATCTTTGTATTTATTCCCCAAAAAGTCACTGCCAATTGTATAATAACATCTGTTTAAAGGATAGAATTTCCTCTCACTGTTGCACTGAGGATGATACAGGCAGAAGTGGTATGTTGATGGATTTCCATCATTTACAGACTTTTCTGAAGCTCAGAGGGCCAGCATGGTCACAAATGTCGTGAGTGGCCTTCTCACCTTCAAAGGTTTTCTAAATTTGGAGACTGTGGAAAGATCATTTCCCTTGTGGGAGTGTCAAGGACCAGAGGACATTGATCTCAGAATGTGCGGTCTCCCACTTAAGATAGAGGGCTATTGAGGAGATTGAGGTGCTGAGACAGACAGGTTTGTGATCAGTAAGGGAATCCATGATAGTGGGGGTAAGCCAAGAAAGTGGAGTTATGGATTATCAGATCAACCGTGACCTCATTGATTGGCGGAGCAGCCATGATGGGCAGCTGGCCTCTTTCTGCTACTATGATTGCTGGCCCTCAAGATGTTCACTGCCACTGTTGCCCAGACCTTCTATGCACAAGTCATGAAAGAGTCCATAGAGCAGGCAATGCTAAAAGCCCATTCAGTGATCTGTCCAGCAAACTGGATACAGAAGTGTGCACAGATCCTGTAACAAACTCTGCCTGTACTGCAGTCTAGACTGGATCCGGGATAGTCAGTCTAGAGTGCTTAGAGAGCTGCACCTGGCAGACAGATTTTGTTTTTTATTATATTTGCGGGTGTATGGCATCACTGGCTAAACAAGCATTTATTGTCCAGAGGTCAATTAAGAATAATTCATATTACTGTGTGTCTGGAGTTACAGACTAGGTAAGGACAGCACAAAAGGACATTAGTCAACCAGATGGGTTTTTTTCCGACAATGGAGTCATGCTGGTCATTTGATCTTGTAGTGAAATCAGAACATGATCAGAATTGCACTTCAAATTGGAAGTGAAAGGAAAGTCTCCTCTCTCTCGCCATCCCATGATGCGACAAAGCTACGCATCGCAGTGATTTGATTTATGATTGTTACATGTACCTAGCTACAGTGAAAAGTTTTGTTTTGCATGCGGTATAGGCAGATCCTAAAGTATAAAGATCACAGGATGATTGAACGGAGTGAGGAATACAACATTACACCTGCAGTGGTGACAGGCTCAATACCAATCAGCAGAGATCTTTCACAATTGACCAAGAGAACTGAAGACTGCTGTCTGTATGGTACTATCACAGCCAACAAAGTGAGTTTTGAAGAGTAATCATTGCTGTAAAGTGGAATATGTAGCAGCTGATTTGCACCCCGACCTTGCAAAGTGACGACCAGCTAACACTTTTTTTTTTTGTTAATTTTGAGGTGTATGTTTTGGCCAGAACACTGGGGATAACTTCCCGGCCTGTGGCACCTTTTACATCCATCCAGCAGAGCTAACGTGCCTCCATTCCCACGTCTCAGTTTGAATGACAGCATCTTCAGCTGCACTGGAGCGTTAGCAAAGTTCTCTGTTGGGCTTGAACCCACAACCTTTGACGGTTGGTGGGAGGGGGTAGGTGGAAGAGACAAGATCTGAGCCGCAGCTGGCAAAACTGAAACAAAATACCAGGGTAGTAAAATTCCAATTCTTCACTTTCTGATACTTGAGTGAGTGATCACATTGCAGCTAATTTTAAAATGGAGTTAAACGTACAAGAATCCAAACTTGAGTTGTTGCTGTCCATGACTCGGCAAATCAGCAGACCATCGTTATAGCAGCCTTCAAGGCCAGTTGTACCATCTGAAGTACTCAGTGTGTGTGCGTGTATATATAGATATGCCGTGTTGTTATGGTTTTCAGGAGCATGATCATAAATATCGCAGATCTTTAATGTCAAGGAAGCAGTTGAACTGGAAAGCCCTGTAGCTACTGAAATGGATGGTTGGGCTATGGAAGATGAATGTCTGGGCTTCACAGAGAGATGTACACTGAGCTGTGGGATTTAAAGTGTGGGCCAGCTCAGTGACAGACTCCAAAGTGACATCTTTACAAACTCTTATTAAGATCTCAGCCGCTGAGTATCCCCAAGGTTGACGTTAGTGTAGAGCATGGAGCACCATGGTGGGAGCTGACCCCGGCCTTTGGGGAAAGGTGTCACAGTTCATTTCTAAACAACGAGAGAGAGAGGGAAATGGGTGTCGGGTTTTTAATCAGGACTGTCACCCAGAGCTGCTGTTATGGTCTGAACTGGCAAATTGCTGATAAAACGCGGTTACCTGTGCTGCTGCTGTTGGTCACGTCTGTTGTCTATTCTCTGACTACACAAACAACCTCCCCCATGTAATCCTCCAGTTATGTAGCAGCCCTAGTGACCCACAGGCACCAAACTGGAGTTGAGATAACATAAGATCATAAGAACTAGGTGCAGGAGTTGGCCATTTGGCCCCTCAAGTCTGCAACACCATTCAAAAGATTCATGGCTGATCTGACATTCCTCATGTCCACTTTCCTCCCTTTCTCTCCATAACCTCCGATTCCCTGACTGATCCACAATCTCTCTATCTTGGCATTTTAAATGCACCCTCTCCAGTTTAATAGCATCCTTCCTATATGCAGGTGACCTGAATTGTACGGAGTATTCCAAATGTAGCCTCACCAACATCGTGTACAGCTGCAACATGACATCCCAAATCCTGCACTCAATGTTTTGACCAATGAAAGCAACCATTCCAAACACTGCCTTCACCACCCTGTCTATCTGAGACTCTCACTTTCAAGGAGCTATGAACCTGCACCCCTTCGTCTCTGTTCAGCTGCACTCCCCAGGTCCCTACCATTAAGTGTATAAGTCCTGCCCTGATGTGCCTTAGCAAAATGCAGCACCTCACATTTATCTAAATTAATCTCCATCTGCCACTCCTCTGGCCCATCTGATCAAGGTCCCGTTGTACTCTGAGAGAATCTGCGTTTCCCTTCTCACACCCCCACTGTCCCTTGTACATCCTCTACTCAGCCAAGGAGAGCAACTTGCATTTCTGCAGCACTTTTGACAATCCTGCAATCAGTACCTTTTTGAATTGTAGTCACTGGTAAAATAGGGAACATTGCAGCCAAATTGGACACAGCAAGCTCCTACAAAAAACAACTGGGTGACCAGGTTGTCTCTTTTAATGCTGGAATAAACAGTGGTGAAGACAGCAGGACGCGATGTCTGCTCTTCCTTGGAGAGTGGCCCATGTTCCTCAGCTGGTCACTGTCCAGGAAACAATGGTGGGATGGGAATGGGCAAAGTGAAGGCACAGACCTGCCTCTTGAGTTGAATGGGGCAGCAGTTTGAAGGGACTGAATGGTCTGACATCTGTTCCTGGGTGTGGCTGTCCAATGATCATAGAATCCCTACAGTGTGGAAGCAGGCCACTCAGCCCATTGAGTCCACACCGACCCTCCGAAGAGCATCCCACCAATACCACCCACGACCTGGCCTTGTAACCTTGCATTTCGCAATGCTAACCCACCTTGCCTCTGCATCCCTGAACACTGTAGGCAATTTGGCATGGCCAGTCCACCCTAATCTACACATCTTTGGACTGTGGGAGGAAACCAGAGCACCCCGGAGAAAACCCATGCAGACACTGGGATAATGTGCAAACTCCACACAGACACCGTTATAGCAACTGACAATCTCTGGTGTGGTACATGTGAGTTTTTACTGAACTTTGCTTGAGGGTGCAATGGTGGGTTCTGGTCAGAGGTTTGTCCCATGTCTCTCTGCTAAAGCCTATGGAGAGTTTGGTTGGGGAGAAGTGTAAAATGGGCATTCTAATACCAATACCCTGCACTATTCTCGCCTGGTAGGGGATGACTCTGGGTAATGTATCCTGGAGAGAACCTGTGCCCCCTTCACCCTTGCTTGGGGTCGTACCTTTTCCGAACTGGGGGTTGCGGTGAAATGACCGACATTTTCAAACAAAATTCTGAGTCAGAGATGTACAGCACGGAACGGACCCTTCGTCCAACTTGTCCATGCTGACCAGATATCCCAACCCAATCTAGTCCCACCTGCCAGCAACCAATGGTTGTAATTGTACCATCCTCCACCACTTCCTCTAGCAACTCATTCCATGCACACACCACCCTCTGCGTGAAAAAGTTGCCCCTGAGATCTTTTTTAAATTTTTCCCCACTCTCCCTAAACCTATGCTCTCTAGTTCTGGATTCGCCCACCTCAGAGAAAAGACCTTGTTTATTTACCCTATCCATGCCCCTCATAATTTTGTAAACCTCTGTAAGGTCACCGCTCAGCCTCCGACACTCCAGGGAAAACAGCCCCAGCCTATTCAGCCTCTCCCTATAGCTCAAATTCCCCCAACCCTGGCAACATCCTTGTAAATCTTCAGGGCTTCAAATATAAATAAAAGCGGAATCATGTGCAAAGGCTGAACCTAAAAGAGAACATAAAAGCATATTGAGAAGGTGGCAGAGAAACCAAATGCAGCTTGTTCCATGCAAAACACGGTTCCGTGTTAGTTCCTCGAGTTTTTACTCCGAGCCCTAGAAATGAGCTACACACACAGTTTTTGTGAAGTCTATATACAGAAAGAACTGAGATACTCAACCAGAGTTATTCCAACGGTAACATTAACTCCAAACTGAAAAGGCACTCTTTCACCCCAGTCATTCAGTGGAGGGTGAGAATGAGTGAAAGAAAATCCTTCTAATGTTTCCACGCTTCACAATTTCAGAGCTCAACTCTAATGAGAATCTGTGTAAATGGGAAAGAGAGAGAGCAGGAGAATACAAAATTACTATTAGGGAACCGCAGTATTGATCCAATCCCCAAGAGTCCACCTCTCCAAATTACTTCAGCTTGATCCAATTATCAGCGAGACCTGGTTCTGATCAGAGCCAAGCATTGGAGGCTGAGAGTTTCTTTTGGACCCCTGAGGAGCCGGTGTTGGACTGAGACAAAGTTAGAAGTCACACAACAGCAGGTTATAGTCCAACAGGTTTATTTGGAAGCACTAGCTTTCGGAGCGTTGCTCCTTCATCAGGTAGTTAGTAGAGCGGGGATTATAGGACACAGAATTTATAGCAAAAGATCAAAGTGTCATACAACTGCTGCGATGTACTGAACAAACCTAGATTGCTGTAAAATCTTTAATCACTTAGAATGAGGATGCAGGTTTTGATTGATTATGTAAATCCCAAAATTACTTTCCAGTTATAGCCCCAAGATAACTTAAAGTTTTATCAATATATTAAAAAAAAGTGACAGCTCAACCTCACCAGACACCTGATGAAGGAGCAGCTCTCCAAAAGCTTGTGCTTTCAAATAAACCTGTTGGACAAAACCTGGCGTTGTGATTTTTTTAAAAACTTTTTTTAGGGGCACAGACAGAGGTATGGATTCCGTAACTGTCCATTTTGACCTCTGTCCCCAAGTCCTGCATCCAGGCTATCCTGAGGCATTCCACTGCCTGTAGGGGGTGGACTGCCTTTCTGCCTTCTGATATAGCGCTTCACCTGAGTGAGCTTTCAGAATGGGAGTCGGGAAGCTGCTGGAACATTGGGAGCAATGTCATCGATTTGGCCCCTACTTCCCATCCACATGGTGTCGGTCAAGCCGGAAGGAACCAGGAGTCCTGGTATTTTCTTTTCGATCCCAGTCACTGAGGGGGTGAAGCCATCTGTGCCAATGTTGTTTGATTCTTTCACAGGATGTGTGCACCGCTGGCTGGGCCAATGTTTATCGTCCACTCGTAGTTACACTGAAGAAGGTGTAATGGAACTGCCAGTCTGAACTGCTCCAATTGGTGTGGTGTAGATAACATTTACGGTGTTGTTAGGAAGGGCATTCCAGTAACAATGAGGAACGGTGCTATGATTCAGAGTCCAGTTTCAAAGGTGCCCCAAACCTGCGATGCGTACACTCCACAAATTAATGCAAAATAAGTCAAGATGGTAAGTGACGTGAAGGGGAACTTGCAGATGTTGGTGACCCCATGACCTGGCTCTGGTCATCAGTTTGGAAACTGACCTATTCTCTCCCCTTCCACCGCACACAACTGCCTGGCCAATGTTTTCTTCAGAAACTCCATCCCTCCAGTAGAACGTAAGGTTACAATTTGCACAGGATCTGCAGCATAAAGAACCAGGCCCTTCAGCCAACCAGTATTTGCACTGCAACCTCCTCTTGTTGTTCCTTGTCTAAATCCATGTTCGTAAACCTCCCCTTCTCTTATCACTCCATCGCAGCATGCATCCCTGAATCAAAGTGAAAATGACAAATATAATCATAGAGATGTACAGCATGGAAACAGACGCTTTGGTCCAATTCATCCACGCCAATCAGATATCCGAACCTAATCTAGTCCCATTTACCAGCACTTGGCCCATATCCCTCCAAACCCTTCCTATTTATATACCCATCCAGATGCCTTTTAAATGTTGCAATTGTACCAGCCTCCACCACTTCCTATGGCAGCTCATTCCATACACGCACCACCCTCTGTGTGAAAAAGTTGCCCCTTGGGTCCCTTTTATAACTTTCCCCTCTCACCCTGAACTTATGTCCTCTAGTTCTGGACTACTCCACCCAGGAAAAAGACCTTGTCTATTTATCCTATTCATGCCCCTCATGACTTTATAAACATCTATAAAGTCACCCCCTCAGCCTCCGATGCTCCAGGGAAGACAGCCCCAGCCTATTCAGCCTCTCCCCATAGCTCAAACCCTCCAACCCTGGTAACATCCTTGTAAATCTTTTCTGAACCCTTTCAAGTTTCATCACGTTCATCCTATAGGAAGGTGACCGGAATTGCACACAACATTCCAAAAGTGGTCGAGCCAATGTCCTGTACAGCTACAACATGACCTCTCAACTCCTCCACTCAATGCTCTGACCAATAAAGGAAAGCATACCAAACGCTGCCTTCACTATCCTAGCTACCTGCAACTCTATGTTCAAGGAGCTATGAACCTGCACTCCAAGGTCTCTTTGTTCAGCAACACTCCCCAGGACCTTACCATTAAGTGTATAAGTCCTGCTCTGGTTTGCATTTCCAAAATGCAGCATCTCGCATTTATCTAAATTAAACTCCATCTGCCACTCTTCAGCCCATTGGCCCATCTGATCAAGGTCCCGTTGTAATCTGAGGTAACCTTCTTTACTGTCCACCACACCTCCAATTTTGGTGTTATCTGCAAACTTACTAACTATACCTCCTGTGTTCACATCCAAAGCATTTATATAAATGATGAAAACTAGCGGACCTTGTGGCACACCACTAGTCAAAGCAACCTCCACCACCACCCTCTGTCTTCTACCTTTGAGCCAGTTCTATATCCAAATGCTAGTTGGATTTATTCAATTTATTCACCTTATTCCATGAGATCTAACCTTGCTAACCAGCTTCCCATATGAGGAACCTTGTCGAATGCCTTACTGAAGTCCATATAGATCACGTCTACTGCACAGCCCTCATCAATCCTCTTTGTTACTTCTTCAAAAAAACTCAATCAAGTTCATGCCCCTCTCTCTCACTCTCTCTTTCCACCTCTCCCCCCCACCTTGGATTCCAGCATCTGCGTTTTTTTTGTCCCTAACCACTGTGATTTCCAGTGTTTTTCATTTCCAGTACAGATTCCAGCATCTGCAGTAAGTTGCCCACACATCCCTGAACCATTTCCTACTGTAGTGAGTTCCATATTCTTAACACTTGTTCAGTGAAGGCTGTTTTTTTTCTCAGATTTGTAGATGACTCTTGCAATGGTGAGCCCTAGCTTTGACCGCCCCACAACAGGAGATGTTGTCTGCGTTAATAATAAACGCAAAACAATGCAGATGTTGGAAATCTGCTATTATTTATGGAAAGGCAGTTGAGCAGGAGGCTGGAAGAACACAGCGGTTACACCTGAAACGTTGACTTCTCCACCTCCTGATGCTGCCTGGCTTGCTGTGTTCTGCCAGCCTCCTGCTTGTCTACCTTGGATTTCAGCATCTGCAGTTTTTTTTTGTCTCTAACAGTTTCTGTGGAAAGACAGAGTGAATATTTTGCGTCCTCGGTGACTGTTCATCAGAGGTGGAACATTCTCTCTGTATTCACTCTGCATTTCATAAATTTTAATAACCTCTATTAGATCAACCTTCAGCCTTTTTTTAAGAACATGAACAGAGATGCAGCTTGACCCATGTACCCCCCCTGTTTCTGCTGATATTCCTGTAAACCTTCTTCAGTCCCTGCATTTTCTTTTTGTTTCAACATGATCAACCAGACAACTGCATGCCGTACTCAAGATGTGGTCTAACCAAGACTTGATGCATGTTTCATACAACTTCCCCACATTGCAATCTTCTGCCTTTTGTGAAGGGAATTCTAGTCCCTGCTTGGATATTTTTAGTGACCTTGCACGACTGCGTGAAGCGTTGTCTGAGATTTTCCTACTCCGATGTTTGTAGGACCTGGGTGCATTGCCGAGACTTGAGGCCTGTGTACTATATGCCAGGTCATAGTCGTAATGTCCCCAGATTCAGCTGCAGGAGAATGTGTTTCAATTTGTCTGCTCACTGTTCAGTTGCAGATATGAGTACTTTTGTTAACTAAATATCCAAGGCAGGAACCGCAGCTAGTTGTAGAGGGTGATGATGGCAAGAAACTAAATGGGATTTATTGTAAATTGAGAACAGGAGCTAAAATAGTGTTAGCTAATTTTCACCATTACCATCAGCTTTCTGCCAGGCATCAATGCTCCAAGGAAACTCTGTTCAAGCTAATGGCTGCCTGCTTAACATTGGCTATGTTTGTGGAATCTGTAATCTATCAGGTCCAAGATTTGGTATTGGAGACTGCATTCTTGCCACAAGGTTTGTCCTGAGAATGAGTGTTTTGTTTCAGGATTGTTAACCAACGCAGATTTTGATTCTAATCTTGCTCGCTGAGATTGCATTGCCCCAGTTAACTTTGGTGACCTAGTTTCACTCATCTGTGCACCAAAAGACCCTGAGGTTTAAATGTGATTTGAAATGATGTTGAGGTTGCGTGATTAGGGAAGGACCATGTGCATTTATCTAGGGATGGGATGGCTGTGAGTGGACACTGTTTAAAGATGGTATCGCACCTTAAGAATAGATAGGGATTTGAAATCAGGTGTAGGGACACTACCACTGCATCACAAGAGGCCTGGTGGTTTTCAGTAATGAAGAACCACCAATTAAAACATCTCTGTAAGGAGAGATGAAAGAATAATAGACTAATGCAGCACAGAAGGAGGCCATTTGGCTCAGAACAATACAAAGCAGGCCCTTCGACCCATCATCCAAGGAGCAGGAAAATCAAAGTTTCGGGCAAAAGCCCTTCATCATCAGGACGATGAAGGGCTTTTGCCCGAAACTTTGATTTTCCTGCTCCTCAGATGCTGCCTGACCTGCTCTGCTTTTCCAGTACCACTCTAATGTAGACACTGATCTCCAACATCTGCAGTCCTCACTTTTGCCTTTGACCCAATAGTTGTCTGTGGCAACTATTATACCTTTCAAAGCTAATCCCATCTGTCTGCACATGGTTTATATCCCTCTACTACCTGCCTGTTCATGTTCTGCCAAATGTTTATTAAACATTGCTATTGTTACCTGCTTCTATCACCTCCCTTGGCAGCGAATATCAGACACCTACTAACCTTTTTTTTAATATAAAAACTTACCTTACGAACTCCTTTGAAACTTTCCCTGTTGCCTTAAACCCAAGCTCCTTAGTATTTGACATTTCCAACTTGGGAAAGAAACTCCAACTAGCCACCCTACCCATTTCTTTTAGAATTTTATATATGTCCATCAGGTAGTCCCTCAGCCTCTGATGCTCAAGTGAAAATAATCCAGGTTCGTCTGCTCTCTCCATACAGCTAATGTACTCCCATCCAAGTGACATCCTTGTAGCCTCTTCTGCACCCTCTCCAAAACCTCCATATCTTCTTGTAGTGCAGCGACAAGAACTGCACACAGTACTCCAAATGTGGCCTGGCCAAAGTCTTGTGTAGTTGCAACATGACTTGCCATCCTTTATATTCCAAGCCCTGACCGATGAAGGCACGCCTGCAGTATGCCTCCTTTATGACCTTATCCGTTTGTGTTGCCACTTTCAGGCACCTAAGGACTTGGATCCCATGATCTGTATCTCAGTGTTCCGAAGGATCCAGCCACTTGCTGCAGACTTCCTTCTGACATTTGAACTCCCAAAATGCATCACCTCACACTTGTCCAGATTAAACTCTGTCATTTCTCCACCCACCCCTCCAACTGATGAATATCCTTCCTCACTATCCACAACTCCCCCAATTTTCATGTCATCTGCAAACTTCCTAATCAGACCACCAACATTTTCACTCCAAATCATTTAAAATATATTACAAACAACAGCTCATCAGCTGCCAGGAAGTCCTACTCCCCTGTGCTGCAATGAAGTCAAGCCTCTCCTTGCAATCAACTGCAGCATTATATTTACAGCTGGGACCCAATTTTCTATGCTAGTACATGGGACATTAGCTGCATGATTAAACTGCTGTAGAATGAAGCCCCTGTCTAAATTCACTGAAAAGTGAGGCACTCGATAACTTTGTATCATTGTACTGTGTCTAGTTCTGGTAGCCTGTTATAGGAAGAATATTGTTGAGCTGGAGAAGGTTCAGAAGAGTTTTACAAGGATGCTGCCAGCATTGGAAGGTTTGAGTTATAAGCAGAGGCTGGATAGGCTAGGATTTCTTTCACTGGAGCACAGGAAGTTGAGGGGTGACCATAGAGGTTTATAAAATCATCAATGGTATAGATAAGATGAGTGGCAGCTGCCTTTTCCCTAGGGTGGGGGATTTCAAGACTATGGAGCATATTTTTAATGTGAGGAGAAAGAATTAAAAAGAGACATGGGGGCAGTGTTTTTTACACAGCGGTTCGCGTGCAGAATAAACTTCTAGAGGGAGTGGTGAATGCGGGTACAGTAACAATATTTAAAAGACATTTGGATAAATACATGAGTATGAAAGATTTGGAGGGATATTGGCCAAATGCAGGCAGGTGGAGCTAGTTTAGTTTTGGGTTTATGATAGGCATGGACTAGTTGGACTAAATGTTATACAGACTGTTTCCATTCTGTGTAGCCCTATGACTTTTGTCATTGCAAAGCTCTCAAATTTTGCATAATTGAAATGACTCAACTTTTATCCTGAAAAAGGCAGTGCATTCTCAAAGTGAAGGCCAAAGGCTTTTACAATGGTCACATCCAGTTGATTGGATCATGACTCAGCTTGATAAAGAAGCATTACCTCCAAAAAAAACAGGAGGGTTTTCCACTGTGGGGTTTCATGTGCCTGCTAAGTTCCCAAGAAAGTAGTGGAAGTTTAGTCTGTTATCCACTTGATGTCTTCTGACCTCCATTGTGTTCATACATTCTTACTCTAACTCTGTGAATTGTCAAGTGCATTATGTTTTGTCAGAAATGCTTTTAGAAAACACTTGTCTTTAGTCCGTGAAGCATAATTGTGAAACACAGATGCATTTTCTGTTTTAAAGGATTCTCAATGGCCTTGCATGTAGTTTTGTAAAACCTGCACCTCTCCACAATGAATAGGTCACCCAGCCTTAACGTAAGGAGGAGATAGACCGACAGGCTTTTAATGAGTACCTGTAATAGGTTGAAAGGTTATGGAGAGCGGGCAGGAAAGTGGAGTTGAGGCGGAGAGGAGATCTACCGTCATTGTATTAAACAGCGGAGGAGCAGACTCAAGGGACTGAATGCTGTGCACCTGGTCGTTCTGTACTTACATTCACTGTGATATCGAACCATATCCATCAGCAATATCCCAAGTTTGAGTCGGTTCTCTCTGGTTTGCTGAAATATGTTTGGGCTGATGGTGCAGATATTAATATTGACCTGGAAGTTGCCTGATTCATGCTCTTGATAGCTTCCCTCAGATCCATGATAGAAAGGGCTGTATAAGTCTACTCGTTCCTCAAAGGGTTAACTGATGCCACAAGATGAACTCCACCCATTAGTGTACAAAGGACTATTTCTGGGAGGAGCTAACCAGTTCAGATGACTCTGTTCTAAGTGCAAAATTGTATGTAATTGAACAGTAAGGTGTACTTGCTGTTCATTCCTGAAGAAGGGCCTGTGCCCGAAACGTCGAATCTCCTGTTCCCTGGATGCTGCCTGACCTGCTGTGCTGTTCCAGCAATAAAGTTTCAACTTTGATCTCCAGCATCTGCAGACCTCACTTTCTCCTCGTACTTGCTGTTCAGTCTGAAATGAGCTCTACCAAGAGATGATCATGTAAGTCTGATGTGATGGAACTAGCTATAACGTTTGAAGTAATAAACCCTATTCTGTTAAACTAGACCAAATCTTACTGCTGCTGGAGACTTGACTGAGCATCCTTCCTCATTTGGTATCAATAAGTTAGAGTAATAACAATAGGGAGGACAATGAGTAGTAAATCTGCCCAGAGTATTCCAGATGGTTCCAATGGATGTGACCACAGCACAATCCCAGAAAGTAGGTGAGAGCTACAGGATCAGAATTCACTGACACAACCACCACAGTTGCATTCCCTGTCAGCAATTATCATCTGAAATTATGCAAATTTACATAACAAAAGTTGGCCATTCAGCCCATTAAGGCCATGCAAGTGTCTGTGCTCCTTATGTACCTCCTCCCACCCTTTCTGTCTGCCTACCTGTCTCTATCTTGTTTATTACTTGCTTCCCTCCCCCTTAGTGCGAACCGTATCATTCACCCAAGTGCCTTGGGACAGAGTTCCAGTTTCCAATTGCACTCTCGCTAATGAAAATCCACTTGGGTGAGGGCTCCTGGAATGGGGTGTACTGATAACATTAGCTACAAAAACCTGCAGTTTTTTTCTTGTAACTATTTTTTTGAAAGTGTCCCCGGGTAGTTTCTAGACACTTGACCAGACAACCACTTACACGGAACACAAGAAAGAGGTTAAGCTGAGGAAAAGCTTGGCTGAAGAGGTTTAGGGAGCATCTTAATGCAAGGGCATACAGTGAAGTGGTGGAAGCATTTAGGCTGGAACTTCCACTGCCCAGGGGACTGAATTATCCACCACCACCGGTGAGGTGGCAGCTTGGAGGGGGCACATGAGGACAGCTGGAGGTTTGTAAAACTGAAGTAGGCCAAGTACCCTCTTGAAAAGAGATTTGCAAAGAGATCTATGGACAGATGTTCAGCCCTTGGCTAAGGTGGTGTAGAGTATTGACCCTTTTAGATGCTAGTGTTGTCACTGCTGACCCAAGCTGCCAGATGGAGGCAATGCAAGAACAAGTGCCAAATGCACAAGACTCTCCCTGTCAGAATGCAGCCTTCCATCAGTGAGTCATCTGCTGTACCGCCTCATGGCAACGCATGGGAATGCAGGTGGGGGCAGTGTCTTGGCACAGGGTTAAAGGGTTCAAAAGGACTTGGAGGTTAGGCTCCCACTGGACAGGCCCTCACCAGTTTGGAATGTGTGGTTGGATGTTCTTCAGTTTCACCTGCTCCTTTCAGGGCAGACCTGCTGTGAGGTGTCAGTGTTGACGATTGTTCCTGAACCCCTTCATCAGAAACCCCTTCCTTTCACAAAACCATGTCAGACTGGCTTCCTTTCTGTGGATGGAACAAACAGGGTCGAGTTTCACTTCAGAATGCAGCATGTACATGAAGATTCCAACAACTGTATTTCAGGAAAACAAAATAAATCTTTGAGCTTGGTGTAATTAAGTAGAGCTGGAAATGTGTTGCTGGAAAAGCGCAGCAGGTCAGGCAGCATCCAGGGAACAGGAGAATCGACGTTTCGGGCATAAGCACTTCTTCAGGAATTAAGTAGCCCCATTTAGAGCTATTGAGAACCAGGTGAAATGCATAAAATTGATGCTGAATGTATATGGAGTTGCTAAACTCGACAGTTGCTGTAATATAAGTGGAGTGAAACACCGAGCTCTGTTCAGTAACCATGGAGCAATGGTTAGATTAATTTAAAATATAAATTTCATTGACGAATGGGTTTAGAAATCTGCAGGGCTCAATTTGTGTATTGCTTGGATATTGCTCTCTTGATGAGCACAATCTCTGCTGCTGCACTAGTTCTGTCATTTCTGTTTCATTTTGAGTTTTGAAGTTTATTACAAAATGTATAGAGTGGGTATAGTCCATTCCTGTCGTGATGTCATAACCTTGGCAGCCATTTTGTTATAATCTGACAAGGTCATTGGCTAAGAATAGCCCTTTGAAACTGTAGTCGAAATGGCCCAAATGATGGCTTGGATTGGAATTGAATCTCTTTGGTATATCAAGATGGACTTTGAATTCAGAAAGTCTAAAGAATTACTCTGCAATTGGCCATTGGGGCAGTTTGGAATCTCTTGTGTCTTAATGGGTAGCATCTCTGCCTCTGAACCAGAAGCTCTGGGTTAGAGTCTGACCCGATGAAGTGAGTCAAAAAGCTGTATCCTCAGTCTGCAAATCCTTCCAATATGCCTCAGAGACAGTAAGAGTGAAAGCTGCCTCCTGAGCCAGAAGTATATGGTAGGCACAATGCACAGACTCCATGCACCAACATTTGCCAAGGGCTCACACGCAATAGCAAGTGTCTTCCTCTGTTTAAGGAACTGCTAAAGGGAGGAATTCCTTATCGGGATTTTATATGGGGCAGGGGGAATGGAAGAAACTAATTTCTTGTTTCTAATCTTCAATGAAGTAGCGTCATTGGTAGCCCTGAAGCTGTCTGCAAATCAAACCAAACAATGTGCAATCCTAGCTGAAAGCAAATCATGCAGACTTTCATTTCTGTAGCACCTTTCCACAGGGTGCAGGGTGTCCTACAGCAACTAACAGCCAACGAAATACTTTAAAGCGCTGATATTGTTCTAGTGCAGGAAGCATTGAGGTTGAGTTGTGTTGACGAGGTATAAACAGCAACCAGGATCTGCTCCTCTTTATAACGTGGTTGCTTCCACATGCAGGAGACCATGGAGTAATGGCTCAGTGGTTAGCACTGCTGCCTCACAGCACATGAACCCGGGTTCGAGTCCAGCATTGGGCGACTGTCTGTGTGGAGTTAACATGTTCTCCCTGTGTCTGTCAGGCGGTCCAGTTTCCTCCCATAGTCCAAAGATGTGTGGGTTCCGGTGGATTGGCCATGCTAAATTGCTTCATAGTGCCCAGGGATGCGCAGGCTAAGTGGACCAGCCATGGGAATTGCAGGGTTACAGGGATGAGTGGGATGCTGTTCAGAGGGCTGGTGCAGACTTAATGGGCCAAATGGTCTCCACCTATACTCTAGGGATTCTACTAGAAAGCAAATGTTCAAAGTCTGAACTGAAAATCAAACACCTCTGGCAGTATTGCACTCCCTTCAGTGCTGTACTGATACACTCACAAACGCAACTTGATCAGGAGGTGAGACTGCTGTTCACTCAGCCTGGGCTGATGGAACTCAGAGGCTTAGTTTTGTTGTCAAAGTCTTAAAGGAAAAAGTAATGGGATTCCCCCGGAAATATGGTAAATAATAGGCAACAACATCTTACCGAGGAATTTAAAACTGGTTAAAATGCTCAAACCTTTGAGGGCAGAGAATAAAAAGAATTTTTAGAGTTGTTTCCAAGAAGGATGGTCTTTTTGGAGCTGTGAGGAGTTTTCTGGTTTGAATGTTGAGAGGATATTTTGAGATTTGATCCTATTTTAGTACCCATCACCACCCAAACTGTAAGGCAACTCAAAGCAAATAGTGGGGGGGTGGGGGGGAGGTTAAATCTGGGGGTGTGGACGCAGCTTGGTCATAAGGATGTAAGAATCAGAGCAGACCTGTTCCCTTGAATCTGTCAGAAAGGCAGACTGACCTTCCCCAGGTTACTTTTTAACTTCTGTATAACTCAGTTAGTGCAGCAGAACACCTCTCCTGACCTCTGTGTCCTTAAGCAAGTACTTAAGGGTGACTACTGATAAAAGGCACACCAATCCAAGTTCATGTCAGTAAATGTGTTTACACGTACTATAGAAAGAATGTTTCACAGGGAGATGAGGAAACAACGTCTATCTTTTCACTTTAAGTTTGACCTTCCAGCACACTGCTCATTTCTAAGCTGTCATGTCATTGAGCTTCGTGAGCAAAAACAGTATTTCACATTTCTCTGCAAAGGATTCACTTGCTTAGGTCACAGGTCCCCAGAAAGTGACCTTTCTTTCTGTGAATGGAAAATGAATTTGAAAGATTTGAAACCCTTACTTGCTGGGACAGAATATCTAACAGGATAGTTAAGCCATTAGTATTTCTCTCCAGCACTTTTCCCAGTCCTTTGACCAAGGATAGTTTATGCTCAGCTGCACGGCCTCCAGTGGGAGTTGCTGGCTACCAAGTGGAAGAGGGAGGACATCTCCTCTGCCCAAACCTCACCCATCTGTATGCAGCCCATTGAACCACATCGTGTTGCCAGGGTTGTTTTCTCTAGAGCAGTGGAGGTTGAGGGGAGACTTGCTGGAAGACTACAGAATTATGAGATACATAGATATGGTTGATGGAATCTTTTTCCCAGTGCTGAAATGTCCAGTACTAGGGTGCATACATTTGAGGTGAGAGAGGAAAGTTCAAAGGAGATGTGAAGGACAAGTTGTATCTTTCCACAACAGTTGGAGTCTGGAATCTGCTGCCAGGGGTGTAGGTGGAGACCGATATGATTGGGGCATTTAAGGGACTTTTAGATAAGCACATGAATATGCAAGGAATTGAGGGATATGGACCAAGGGCAGGCAGAAGGCATTAGTTTAATTTGGCGTCATGTTCAGCCCAACATCTTGGGCTGAGGCGTCTGTTCCTGTGTCATACAAATTTATGTTCTAACTAAGATCCAGGGACATCCCGGTGTGTATAGCTCTGTATCCCACCTCGGCTAAAGCCCTCCCCAATTTCTGCATCCTCCTCCAGCCTTGCAACCTTTTGAAAGCTCCCAGTTCCTTCCCTTCTGACCTGTTGTGCATTCCCCCACCTCTGTCACTCCATCACTCGCATCGCTGCTTTTTACTACTTAGTTACCCGAGCTCCAGAATTTCTGGCCTAAATATAGAACATTACGGTACAGTCTCTTCAGCCCTCAATGTTGCGCTGATCTGTGAAATCAATCTAAAGGATCATCTAACCGATACTATTCCATTATCATCCATATGTTTATCCAATGACCGTTTAAATGCCCTTAATGTTGGCAAGTCCACTACTGTTGGAGGCAGTGCATTCCACACCCTTACTTCTGTCTGAGTAAAGAACCAACCTCTGACATTTGTCCTACATCTATCACCCCTCAACTTAAAGCTTTGTCCCCTCGTGCTAGCCATCACCAACCAAGGAAAAAGGCTGTCACTTCTCCACTTCTTTCTCTTTTTAAAAACACACTGCTTAAAACCTCCTTGCTTCATCAAAGTATTGGTCACCTGTAACCTCTCTTGAAGTGACACAATGTCAGACTATCTGCATGGGAAATGGTCTTGGCATGTTTAACTGTTTTAAAGATGCAATTTGTTATACATCTTCTGGCTGTTGTGTTTTCATATTAGACTATATTGAGAACTGGCTGCTTTATCATTTCAAAATATATATAAGGAGATCTGGGACCTTCACAAGAACTTAATAAATTGTGTATAATTGTACAAATATATTACATTTTTGGGGTTTGGATTTCAAAGTAGAGGCAGATGAAGGTGGATTGAGAGTGTGGCGCTGGAAAAGCATAGCAGGTCAGGCAGCATCCGAGGAGCAGGAGAATCGACGGTTTGGGCAAAAGCCATTTCAGGGTGAGGCTGTGAGCCGAGGGGGTGGAGAGATAAATGGGAGGAGGGGTGGGACTGAGGGGGAAGGTAGCTGAGAGTGCAATAGGTGGATGGAGGTGGGGGCAAAGATGATGGGTCAGAGAGGAGGCCGGAGCAGATAGGTACCTGTTGGACAGGTCATGAGGGTGGTGCTGAGTTGGAAGGTTGGAACTGGGATATGAATGGCAGATAAATGTGGGTCAGTTCTGTGAAGTTTCTCTTAAGAAGGTCCAACTCCGTTTGGAACACTGAACTAAATGCATCAGTTTCGGGAAAGCAGGTGATTAACAGAGTGCCTGGGAGAGCCTGTATGGTGTCAACAGACCAATGATTGTAATCTTAGGTTTACGACTGAGAGTAAATACATTAAAGCGACTAGTTTAGTTTAGTTTTGATTTAAAATCACATTTGGTTCGAAGATTTAGCTCTGAAAAATCCCGAGTTCTGTTTAAAAGGTTTTGAACCTTTTTCTTTCAGCATGAGGATCAAGTCAATCCGGCAGGGCCAATCATCCTCGCTGGAGTGGAGAGTTGGGGCAGGACTGTTCAAATTGCATTAGCATTTTCAGTTGTAGTAATCAGAATTATGAACGTTTTATGCCAAAGGATTCACAAACGAATCATAAGAAACAGTGCCAACAATTGAAGTAAAGGACTTTGGAAATCATCGGTTAAATTAAGATTTAAAAAGTTTAAATCGACATGTAACCTCTGATATTGAGTTTGTGTGAGAGATGCCATTGGAAAACGTTTTGATTTTTGTGTTGATCTTTGTGTTAAGAACTACTTTAACAGCCTTTGGCACTTTTTTTCCCCGTTCTTTCGTATATTCAGCTTATGTTCTATTGTTAAAGAAGATCTGTAGCTCTGTGTATGTATATTTCAGTGACTAACCAACTGAAAATGTTCAACATATGATCAATCAAGAAGGCTCCAATCTCAGATCTGAGTTAATATCAGTGAGCATCAATATCCTCGTCAATATCCTCAGCGTGGTTCCACACTTGGTTATAGACTGAATGAATAATTCTACTGTTCTAGAAATCTAATCACTGAGCGGTCAATCACTGAGGTATTAAGGTTTAAAATTTAGCTTTGAGATGTCATTATGTTCATGAATCTTCAAACACTTGTCATGATTGCCTCATCTGCACCGATTTTCCACAGACAACACCAGCATTTTCTGCGCATCATGACAGATTAGTGCCATATTCAAACTCGGCTGCACCTCCAACAGAGGGCAGCCCTGTCCTTGTGAACAACCGCCCACCAAGAAGTCTCTGACCCTGTCACGATGAACATTGGAAGTCACTCAGAGCTCTACTCTGTTGAAAATTGACCCAGATGACTTTCTGACCAGAAACAACAGCAAATCTCTGAGCAAACCAACCTCCTGTGCATGGGCTTGTTCTGGAATCTGCAGGAATTCAGTATTAACCTCCAGACCCCAAAGGTGAACAAACATGGAGGAGGGCATACAGGCTTTTATTTTTATTTTCTTTGAGTACTTTTACAGTATATTTGCAATTAATATGTAAATGGTGGGAAGGCTTCCTGCTTACTTTTGAGGCAGGTTTGATAGACTCTCCAGAAGCACATCTATGAGATGGCAACCCCACCATTGGATGGTTTACATTTGAAATGGTATGAAAAGGATTTCAACTGGGGTCCTCGCTCAGTTACCCTAGGCCATAGATATGTAAATATTGTGCCAAAACCTTGTCATGATTGCCTCATCTGCACCGATTTGTGGGCGGCACGGTGGCACAGTGGGCGGCACGGTGGCACAGTGGGCGGCACGGTGGCACAGTGGTTTCAACTGGGGTCCTCGCTCAGTTACCCTAGGCCATAGATATGTAAATATTGTGCCAAAACCTAATCTGCTATATGTCAGGAGTAGATCAAAAAGATGCTGTACTCCAGGTCAGTAATTGTCACATTGTCAAAAGCCACAGTAGGAGGCCTTTTTTTTTATCAAGTCCATGGCACACTTAGGTGGAGTCATTGAGAGATGGTGAGATGGGAAGAGGTGCTATAATAATGCACCAGCTCTACCTTGAAATGTGGAACGTGTTCATCCTGATGAAGAGTTTATGCTCAAAGCAGCGACTCTCCTGCTCCTCTGATGCTGCCTGACCTGCTGTGCTTTTCCAGCATTGTACTTTTTGACTCTGACCTCCAGCATCTGCAGTCCTCATTTTCTCCTCCTCACCTCGACAAGATGATAATCTGATGAAGAGGCATCGAGGCTCAAAACGTTAGCTTGCTCTCTCTCCATGGACGCTGCATGAACCTGCTGTGATCTCCAGCACTACTTGTTTCAGTACAGATACAGCATTTGCAGTAATTTGCTCCCAGGTTGTTCCTTGGAAGTTAGATGTTTGAGTGAAATCCTACAGGGAATTTTTTTAACCACTTTTTATTTTATTAAGCCGTGCAATATTGAGGTGTGTTCATGCCTTTCGTTGCAACGCAAGGGGTATTTATTTTCTTTGTCCTATTAATTTTTCTTTAGCCCATCCCCCAACCTTCTCCCTTTTTTACCTTCACCTCCCATCAAAGTTTGCTCATAAGGATGTCAATAATGCTCTGTTCTTGTAACGTAGGGAACTTAAGGTAGAAAGAAGCAGCAAACTACTTGAACGTGGTTGGCATTGCAAGATTAGTTGCCTATATTTAGCGAGCAACCATGCAAGTTTAGGGTGTTCAGTAGGGATCAGGGAGTGAGAACTCTGATGATTAGTCTCCTGCACTGGTTGAAGGGTATTTGGATCAATAACGTTGGCCCAACAACTATCCCGGAGGAGCTAACAACAGAAAGTGCTGGAGAAACTCAGCAGGTCTTGCACATCTGTGGAGAAAGACTGAGTCAATGTTTTGAGTCTAATATGACTGTTCTTCAGAACTCTGGCTAAGCTATTATTTTTAAATCATTTTCACATATGTTCTTTAGGGAAGGAAACTGCCATCCTTAACTGGTCTCGCCTTCATGTGACTCCAGTCCCACAGCGATGTGATTGACTCTCAACTGCCTTCTGGGAAATTAGGAATGGGTAATACATATGGGCCTAGCCAGTGATGTCCTCATCCTAGGAATGAATTTTAAAAAAGATGATCTTTCTGGAAATCAAACAAGTATAACATAATGTAGAGATGTGGCTCACACCTGCCAGCTTATAAAATACTACTTGATTGAAATATTAAAAATCCTGTGTATTTTAGAGAGGACATTTTCTCTTATGTGCATGTCTGGTACTACAAGTTATTATTTAAAAATTATGGTTTGCACATTTGAAGGATGAGGCAATTTTTTTTCCTGAGCGCCATGAATTATTGGAACTTCGTGTCCAAAAAGACAATGGAGTTAGAATCCTTGAATATTTTTAAGTTGGAGGTCAGTAGTTTCTTAATGAGCCAAAAGGCTATCAGAGCTAGGCGAGAAGGTTGGGCTACTATCACATTAGACATGGCGTCCTTTACTACAGAGGGATGTTGAGACTGGGTTATTCAATATATTCAAAGCTGAGGTAAACAGATTTTTAGTCAGTAAGGGTTAGGGGGAGAAAGGTAGGAAAGTGGAGTTGAGGATTTTCAGACCAGTCATTATCGCACTGGCAGAGCAGACTCGATAAGCTGTATGGCCTACTTCTGAATGGAGGAGCAGGCTGAACACACCAAATAGCCAACTGTGTTAATAACCATGGCCACCAGTGTGGCTAGGGATGAATACTCTTTGCAGTAGCAAGATAAAGCTCCCAAGAATGGGAGGGAAACCATCATTTCATCAACCTAAAAGAAAGAGGGAAATAAATTGAGAATCACTCTTACTACTCACCCCACCTACTAAAAAAGAGACTGCTCAAATTTTAATTCTAAACAGTAGTAGCTACTATCTGAAAGTCCACTGCCCACCTGGGAATGTCCATGAACCGATACATGCCACTTCTCAAGGACAAAGATGAGGATAGAATTAAACCTGCGATAATAATTAAGCTTTGTTATCCCCCCCAACGACTGAGCAGCCTCACAGGAAATGAGCTCAGTATTACCACTGCAATCCAGCTTCACAGGAACGCACTCTGCTCCCATGGCAACTTCTCCAGATCTGAACTCTGCCATCTTTGGCAGATCTGTCGTGTCGAGAGCAATTCTCCAACCCCTTCCGTATTGGCCTTGTGTTTGTTTGCAACCAGGGCTGGTCCTGCTGTTTGCACAGCTAAAGCTGGCTCCCTCATCCTGGCATGAAATTGTGAATAGCCCAGGCAAGGGCTTGTCGCTGTGGACAAAGGCAGCAGATTTAGCACAGCTCATTATTTATACGGACTTCCAAATTAAAGCGAGCCCAATTATAAAATCCGTTTAAGTGCATTAAGAACAGTTATCCTGAGCTTTATGCACATTAGCACCTCATAAGTGAAGTCCATCAGATATTTTTTCTCTACCATTCAATCATTAATGTGCCTTGACTTGGCTGTGACTGGTCTCTATTCTTGGAATGCGGTCATTTCTGATTTCTCCTGCAGTGATCGCTGTAATTTTGAGTCAAACACTTTTCAGATTTTCCATTTCAGTTGACTTAATAGGAAAAGAAATATCTTGCATGTTTAAAAACAATGCTCTCAATTGTTCTCCTATTATAAGCTAAACAATATTGAGAGATTATTTCTCATCTTGACAAGATATGCCCATGTCTTCCAATCATCTTGTGATTGTTGTTTACAGCCCAGTGGAACAGAGGTAATAAAGTAGCATAATGGCAGATCTGCTGAATTATGTTCACTCATTAAAATTTGCTCAGAAGATCCGTCTGGAAATGTTCACAGTTTTAAATATTTGTCCAATTACCCTGGTGCAGTCTTTAAGAATTATAATGGCTTCTATGTGCTGTATACTTTCAAAGGTAGCCTGGATTGTTGTCTTTTTTGTTTGCAAGTAATTGTAGAGGTAACATTTAAAATTAAACAAATTACTTACTTTATATACAGGGAACATAACAACAAATCAGAGCTCTGTTGGATTGCCAAGAGGTTTTCAGGTGATCTGTATTGTTGACTATGGCTTGTCAGAGGTTTGATGGACAAAGTGTAGTTGGTGTTAACCCCTGGAATTTTAAATTTCAGTGCTTTTGGAACAGGTGAAAGTGTGTCTCGCTCTATTTGCCTTAGAAAACCAGTGTTAATTTGAGCATCTTGATGGTTGGAATGTTATCCTCTTCCAGCTGTAAGGGTCCTTCATAGAGTCATACAGCACAGCAACAGACCCTTCAGTCCAACCAGTCCATGCCAATGATGTTTCTGAACTAAACTAGTCCCTCCTGCCTGCACTTGGCTCCTATCCATCCAAACATTTCTTATTCAGCATTTATCACATTGTAGGTGTACCCGCATTCACCACTTCCTCTGGAAGTTCATTCCACACAGGAATGACGCTGTGTTAAAGAATAAAAATGGCCCTCGTCTTTTTTAAATCTTTCTCCACTCACCTTAAAAATGTTTTGAAATTCCCCACTCTTGGGAAAAGACAGCTGCAATTCACCTTATCTATACCCCTCATTGTTTTATTATCCTCCATAAGGTCACTCCTTAAATTTAGTGAACGTGTTCCTGGTTACAAATGTGGCTGCATGTCAGTGACATTGTTGGTCCTGGCTAGACTGAAGATGGTGAGATAACTCCCCTGTCAATGAAGCCTAAACGCTGCTTCGCCGAAAGTGACTGGGATTGATGTTATACAATCTGTAAAAGAGATTAAGTCAACTCCACTCACTGCATTTTGTTCCAGAAATCACTGTGCTTTGATGAGGGGAAGTTGCTAATTTTGCTCATGAGCTCTGTTTACAGTCTGCAGAGGCTCTTGTCTGGGTATTTTGTTGATAACTCCACAGTCAGTTTCATTCTTGTCCATGTGATTGTTGATGTTGTATCACCTTGGTGAAAAACCCAGCGGGTATTTTTGCTGCCACCATCTTTCCCTTAGGTTGGTATCCAAAGGGCCTGGCTGGTCTAGTTTAGATTAGATTACATTGCAGTGTGGAAACAGGCCCTTCGGCCCAACAAGTCCACACTGACCCACCGAAGTGCAACCCACCCATACCCCTACATTTACCCCTTACCTAACACTACGGGCAATTTAGCATAGCCAATTCACCTAACCTGCACATCTTTGGACTGTGGGAGGAAACCAGAGCACCCGGAGGAAACCCACGCAGACACTGGGAGAATGTGCAAACTCCACACAGTCAGTCGCCTGAGGCGGGAATTGAACCCAGATCTCTGGCGCTGTGAGGCAGCAGCGCTAACCACTGTGCCACCGTGCCGCCCACGGCACAGTACAGGAGAGCCATTTGGTTTGTCACATAGTCATAGAGATGTACAGCATGGAAACAGACCCTTCTGCCCAAGTTGTCCATGCTGACCAGATATCCCAACCTAATGTAGTTTCACCCGCCAGCACCTGGCCCATATCCCCCCAAACCCTTCCTATTCATATACCCATCCACTTGCCTTTCAAATGTTGCAATTGTACTAGCCTCCATCACTTACTCTGGTAGATCATTCCATACACGTACCACACTCTGTGAAAAGGTTGCCCCTTAGGTCTCTTTTATATTTTTCCCTTCTTACCTTAACCTATGCCCTCTAGTTCTGGACTCCCTGACCCCAGGGAAAAGACTTCATCAATTTATCCTATCCTTGCCCCTCATAATTTTGTAAACCTCTATAAGGTCACCCCTCAGCCTCCGACACTCCAGGGAAAACTGCCC
Source organism: Chiloscyllium plagiosum (assembly GCF_004010195.1). NCBI lineage: Eukaryota > Metazoa > Chordata > Chondrichthyes > Orectolobiformes > Hemiscylliidae > Chiloscyllium > Chiloscyllium plagiosum. The sequence goes on along the minus strand of NC_057732.1, from coordinate 45,890,599 downwards.
TAGCCAATTCAACTTCTCCCAATAGCTCAAATCCTCCAATCCTTGTAAACCTTTTCTCAACCCTTTCAAGTTTCACAACATCCTTCTGATAGGGAGGAGACCAGAATTGCAGGCAATATTCCAAAGGTGGCCTAACCAATGTTCTGTACTGCCACTACATGACCTCCCAACTCCTGTACTCCATACTCTGACCAATAAAAGAAAGCATACCAAACGCCTTCTTCACTATCCTATCTACCTGCAACTCCACTTTCAAGGAACTATGAACCTGCACTCCAAGGTCTCTTTGTTCAGCAACACTCCCTAGGACCTTACCATTAAGTATAATGTCCTGCTAAGATTTGCTTTCCCAAAATGCAGCACCTCGCATTTATCTGAATTAAACTCCATCTGCCACTCCTCAGCCCATTGGCCCATGAGAAAAGGCTTGGCTTAAACAAGATGCATGTTATGACAACAATCAGGTACATGTGGCATTTGATCACACACTTCTGTTTTCCCGCTCAAGTCAGTTAGACAACATAATTTTGGGCACGGTTCAAAGCCATCCTCTGCATTAACCCTTTCAAAGCAGAACAATTTATACAACAAAAAAATGGGGAACGCCGAGAGGCCGACTCCAGTCAGCTGACCTGGGGAGGTCGCTTGGAGCTTGAGCAGGGAAATTGGGGTAGGTTTTCCTGATGATGTTTCTGGAGAGTGTCATTCTCTGTGTTGCAACAATGTCACATTATCCAGGTTCAGGGACCGGATAATCTGCCTCACGATTTCCTTTACGAGATGAGGGAGTGAGAGATCTTCCAAGCGGAGAGCCATTGCTGTATCATGCGTAAATGAGCTGAAGACTTGAGATTCCTTTCAGCCAGCCATGTTTCAATTGCATTCCTGTGTGGGTGCTCTTTCTGCACAGACATGTTAAACAGATTTAAATAGAAAGCAACAGTATTCACCATGAACTTTCTGCTTGGATGCTCTCCCCCTTGTGTTTTTAACCATGTCACGTCGTCATTAATCCACGTTTTCTTGTATGCTCTCTGATCTAAAATCATCTTTGACCTTGATTCAATTTAGCAGCTGATAAAGATGGAATCAGTGAGATGAACCGAAAATCCTGTAAGGATTCTTGCTTCATATTATCGACCAATCGAGTGCTTATACCCATCGAGCTTTTAAACACTGGGACACAAGGGGGAAGAAATGGGTTTTGTCTAATAGCATTAAACTGGCAGAGTCTGCCATGCAATCTCTAACAGGTCGCATCCCACATTGGCACTAAGTGACCGTTGTGCCACTGCCTGCTTTGTTCTACCAGCCAGGGTGAATGTCCACCCCATAACATCAAGTCCAGAGTGGAGACGATATGCGGTATAAGATGCAAGAGCTAAAGTAGGCATTGAATCCTTTTGAGTCTGCTCTGGCATTGAATGAAATGGTCGCTGAACTGATAATCCTCAACTCCACTTTTCCACCATGACCCTTGATGTCCTCACTGATGAAAAATGTATCTCTGGCCTTGAATGTACCCTGCCTCACCAGCTGTTGGTGGTAAAGTTGGATAATGAAGCGAATGACCCTCCAACCACACTCCCAGTTGACTTCATTGTTCAAAACAAAGAAAAATTGCTGAATAAGCTCAGCAGGTCTAGCAGCATCTGTGGAGAGAAAGCAGAGTTAATATTTTGGGTCCAGTGACCCTCCTTCAGAACTGATTGTAGCTGGGAAAAAAATTGTACACGTGCTGTGAAGCTAGGTGCGGGAGGAGGAGTAATCATAGAATCCCCACAGTGTGGAAACAGGCCATTTGGCCCAAAACGTCCACATTGACCATCTGAAGAGTAACCTACACAGACCCATTCTCCTACCCTATTACTCTACACTTATCCCTGACTAATGCACCTAACTACACATCCCTGAACACTATGGACAACTTAGCATTGCCAATTCACCTAACCTGGGAAAATGTGAGGACTGCAGATGCTGGAAAAGCACAGCAGGTCAGGCAGCATCTGAGGAGCAGGAAAATCAACATTTCTGGCATAAGCGGGCGAGGGAAGGGAGTTGAGAGATAAATAGGAGGGTGGGGCTGTGGGAAGGGAACCGGAAACACGATAGGTAGATGCAGGAGGGGGTTGATGGTAATAGGTCAGAGAGGAGGGAGGAGCAGGAAGGAAGATGGACATGTAGGACAGTAAAAGAGGGTGGTGCTGTGTTGGAGGGTTGGATCTGGGATGAAGTGGGAGGAGGGGAGATGAGGAAACTGGTGAAATCTGTGTTGATGCCGTGTGGTTGGAAGGTCCCAAGGCGAAAGATGAGGTGTTCTTCCTTCAGGTATTGGGTGACATTTTGCATAAGATGAGGAGCCTGGCAGGCACTTAACCAAGGGCAAAATACGATGGAAATCTGAAATAAAACGAAGAGAAATGCTGGGTATTCTCTTCAGGCCTGATAGCATCTACAGACAGAGATAAAAACCAGAGCTCATATTTGAGTTCTGTGACCTTTTGTCAGAACTGGGAAAAGTTGGAAATGTAACTCTTGGTGAAATGAAGGGGGAGGTGAAAAAGTAAAAAACAAATTGGGGAGCTCTGTGTTGACAAAAGAAATGATGGGTTAGAGCAAAAGAGAGTGGTAATGGGATAAGTACAGAAATGGAAGGTGGGCCCAGACGAAGGGTGAGAGGCAGGATAGTGAACAGTTCTGTCCAAAAGCAGAAGTGGAAAAAAAAGTAGATGAAGGTCGATGTCAACAGAGAAAATGAGGAAACCATGACACCCATCTGAAATATTTAAACTCAGCATTGTTCACGCCTTTTACTGTTTCCTGGACTCTTTACTTATCCCATTACCACTCTTTTTTTGCTCTAACCTCAAAAAATGAGGTGGTGAGCTGGAACTTGTGTTCAGCTTTACTGGAGCACTGTTGTAAGCCGAGGACAGAGCCATCATTGTGAGAGCAAAATCGAGGGTGAGGATTTGGTCTACCAGAAGTCATGCTTGTGGACTGAATGGAAGTTGTTCTGTTTCTGAGACCAGGTGTTCACTGTGACCATGTCCTGAGCAATGACATCTGTTCATTCAGTACAGCACTCAACCACTGGTCCTAAACGGGTAAAGTCACAAAGCAAATGGAATTAAAAGTAGGGGCGTTGCTGGGAAAGGAAGCTGTTGTTTTAATATGGTGTGATGTAACCTCAAAGTGTGATGTGAAGTTGACGTGAACACTTGTGCATTCAGTCCTCCAGAGGAGCTGACATCATCTGCTCTCCAGTATGGAGTTATTCTGATGGAATAACATTACTCAAATCCCATCAGCTGGTGTGGGTGACACTTATGTGGCTCCTCTACACGCACAGAGACTCGCACGCACACACAGAGATGCGCACACACCAGCCCCTGACAATGTTCACCTTTTGCAGTTAATCATTTGTGTTCTGTAAACGGCAAGTTTGTGCAACTGGTGAATAGGTATTGGAGGGCAATGGGGTGAAGGAAAGAAGCATTGTTGAGTGAGAGGAACAGAAGGCTTGGTAACATTGCCAACTTAGTATAGGCCTTTTCAGTATCCAGTACTGTTTATCTGGAAGGCAGATTCATTTACCCAATCCCGGTACTGATTCATTCTTTACTTTCTCCTTTTTTGCAATGTGGTGCAAACAATAGATCAGTGGGACCTTTTCCAAAAGCTAGCATGTACACATTGGGTTGAGTAGCCTCATTCTGTGTTGCTGTTTGACGATCTGCTTGTACAGTAATCACTAAATTAAAAACGACTTGTGTTTTTAAAAGCAAAAAAAGCTAATATCTTTGCAGTAGAGTCTTCAGCAAGGTTGATGTAGCGCAAGGTCCTAGAGTATAGCAAGGTTTGCTTTTATGTATAAAAACCAAAAAGAGCTGCAAATGCTGTAAATTGGAAACAAAAACACAAGATCCTAGCAGACCTGTTGAGCTTTTCCAGCAACTTCTGTTTTTGTTTTTGCTTTTGTATAAGACCTTTGCTCATCTCTGGACATGTTGAAACACTTGAACACTGAGAATGTGCGGTCATTGCAACTGTACCAGCCTCTGCAACTTCCAACAAACAGCAGAGTGATCAAGAGCAGGGAGTCTGCTTCGGTGATCTTAGTTGAGGGATAAATCGTTTATCTGAAGACTGGGGAGAATTTCCCCATCTGTTCTTCCAAATAGTGTGTAGGATCTTTCAGACCACATACCGAGAGAGAGAGAGAGAGCGAGAGAGAGAAGGCAAGTTTGATGTCTCCTTGGAAAAAAATCACATCAGACTCTGAGGCAGCCCCTTGGTACCACGCCGGAGTGTTGCTGTAGGCTTTTATTTTTACCCCCTCCTGTGGGTAAAGATCAGCCCTGTGGGCATTGATAACTGCAAATGGGGACCATTGGTGGCTGCTGGAGTGGTTTGTGACTCCGAGGTCAGTGTGCTATCCCCTCATACACGTTCCAGCAAGATTCAGTGGGCACTGATGAAGGGAGGGAGGGAGGGAAGCCACCAATGAGAATCCTGACTGCCTCTGAGCTGGGCTTAATTTCGCTGAGGCTACAATTCCACTCGTCCTCAACATCCAGACCAAGGGGGTGTAGGTTTAGTGTGAGAGGGCAACTTTTTCACTCACGTTTGTGGAATGAGCTGCCAGAGGAAGTGGTGAAGGCTAGTACAATTGGAACATTTAAAAGGCATCTATATGGGTATATGAATAGGAAAGGTTTGGAGGGATATGGGCTGGGTGCTGGCAGGTGGGACCAGATTGGGTTGGGATATCTGGACGGGTTGGACTGAAGGGTTTGTTTCTATGCTGAACATCTCTATGACTCTATCCCCACTGAAAGTCGTCACATTGGTCAGAGTTCCCCCTCTGAAGTAAAATGACATTGGCCAGAGAAATGTTGTATTTGGGACTCTGAAGAGAGTAAAGTCTGATCTGGCTGTGATGCCTTCCACAGTCAGACAGCCTGCCAACTCTCAGGGCACACTCTTGACCTGACCTGTTTTGTCACGGATACATACCCCTCTTGATATCGCTCTCCTAATCCGGGCAGGGTATAAAACAGCTGTGATAAATATACAAAATCATCCGGCCCTTTGAGCCTGCTTTGTGATTAACTGAGATCATGGTTGATCGGTTTGCGTTTGGAATTCCGCATTTCCATCTATCCCTGACAACTCAGTGCTTCCCTCCTGGAAGGTCTGAGTTAAAAGTAGCCCCTCTTGCCTTTTAAGGTTACAGACTAAGAATGACAAGTTGGGCAAAGTTGGGCAGAGCGGCAGGTCCCAAGGAGAGCAGCATTTCCAAATGAGGACAAGAAAGTAACAGCGGAGTTTTGGGGGGCTGGGGGAGGGGTGGGAAGATGGTGGAGGTGGTGAAGAGACCGTGGAATGCCATTTCTCTGCACATGAAAGAGATTTATCATCAAAACATACCTTTTGGCTTGTTGCAGAAAAACTACTTTGAAGCTGAAAGGCTTTAAATGGTTGACAACAAGATAAATGCTTGCATTTTCAGTCAATGAGGCGTGCAGGCACTCAGATAAGGGCAGTTTGTCAGTCAAACGTTGACTGACATTGGCCTTTCCACTCAGATTCCAGTTGGCATTTAGTGGAAGTATTGATCTAGCATGTCAATGCTGACAAAGTACTGCTCACACAACTTGTCACTCATGAGGATCAGGCTATGTTTGTTACTCTCGCGAATAAAACCGTAGGCATCAGATGTGTTGGCAGGTACCCAGCAGATCCCGGCGACAGGATTTTTGTTTTCCCTTTGACCAACCTTTGTCCGAAGGTGGTGTTTCGTGCTGAGTGTGGCAGCTTTCTGGTTAACCTATCCAAAAGCAGTTTTTTACAGTGGCCTTCCCAAACAAACTGCCTTTTGAAGTGATTTGAGAAGGGAAGTTGTTACATAGGGACAGGTGAAAATGATGGATTGGGTAATGCAGCTCCTCCATTGAGCTCGGTTTAGAGTTTGTTGTGGACGAGACCAGAACACCATCATCCCCCCACCGCCCCATCTCCAAGTGTATTATGGAGATAGTCTTGATCCTAACTTTTATATTTTTTAAGAAGTATAAGGCCCTTTATTCTTACAACACAGTTAAAATACAGCAAAAAAAGAATTGGCCTAACTTTAGTCTCTTGAATTACATAATGTATTGCTTAACCACTAATCATCAACTGTCCCACTATAGGCAGCATCCCATAAACGCACGCTTGGCAAAGACCATTTCCCAACAGAATTGTTGTTCTCACTTGCTATCTGTCTCCAGAGAAACACTGAGAGAGACAAACTGCCCCTTTTGATTTTGAAGAGGCAGCCTCTCTGTCCAAGACTTCACTCTGACAGCAGTGGACTCAAGCTTTCGGTTCCAGCAGCCAGCAAGATCCTACAGGCCGTTCTGCTATAACATCCGTTTCGCTCATGTGAATTCATTCTAACACAATTGACAAGTTAGGGACACTATTTCTAAGATGCAAACTTTTAAAGGTGTATTGGTTATATTGTACTTCCAACCTCGTTACTTTAACTGGTGCTGCTATTATGCAATTTTCTTAACACGGGGTTGCACGAGAACGGAGTTACCGTGTTATAGTTCAACCAACTTTACTGCATGAACAAAGCAAAATTGAAGTCTTCTGAGTCAATGTACCTGACCCCACCCACTCATGATTCTTTTATTTTACAAAAAGCAGTGAATACTCAAAGCTGTTTACCAGCTGCCTGCCTGAAATAGACACTTGGGCACCACTGTGACAGCACTCCTCTGCAAGCAAAACAGGAACAGAATCCATCTCTTAAGACACAGTATTGCCATGTAGACAACCAGCAGGAATCGAGGGAGGGAGATGGGAAGGTTATAGAGAGTCTGGTCAAGCACTGGATAAGCAATAGAATATTGATCACCTATCCTTCATAATCTCAAGAGTCTTTCATATTGCAAGAGACACAGCTGCTCAATTCTGTACGGCAAGATCCCACAAGCAAAATAGATGCCTGTCCAAGATTTATTTGTTTCAGATGCTGGGTGAGGGATACGTTTCGGCCAGAACATGAGCTGTTCTTGCTGGGATCTTTCACATCCGTGTGAGAGGACTGTCAGAGCCTCATCTCTTCTGAGAAGACAACGCTTCTGACAGTGCAGCACTCCCTCAGCACTGACCTTCTGACAGTGCAACACTCCCTCAGCACTGACCTTCTGACAGTGCAACACTCCCTCAGCACTGACCTTCTGACTGTGCAACACTCCCTCAGCACTGACCTTCTGACTGTGCAACACTCCCTTGCTGAGTTGTCAGCCTAAGGTATGGGGCCCACATCTCTGGAGTGGTCCTTGAGTTCTCTCCCCACTGAGCACGGCTGCCATTTTGATAAATGGACAACGCAGAGGAGTTATTTGGCCAACCCTCTGAATTGCGGAAGCTGTGCCTGTTAGAGGGATTGATCGTTAGGAAAGGGTTCTGATGACAGCCAGGCCCTCTCCTCATTCCCAGCCCAACCGTCAATCTCCACTTCTTCCCTCGCTCACCTTTATTTGGGATCCTGTGACATTCCTGGACCCCTCTACTGGATGCAGTACGCAGCAATGTCTGTTCCTGTTGGTACCAGCAAGTCCTGGACCAGAGACCATGTTTATTGGGCTCCTTCCTAATGTCAGAATCCTAATGTCAGTATTTTGTTTAGAATCCCTGTGGCTCTGACAAAATTTTAACTATGGAATCACTATGTCACAGCAAGGGACCTCAACAAGAATAAAAGCAAAATACCAGAGACAAAAATATAATGAAAACAGAAAGTGCTGAAGAAATTCTGTGGAACTGAAGAAGAGTCATATCAGTGAAACATCAACTCTGTTTCTCTCTCCCCAGATGCTGCCAGACCTGCTGAGTTTCTCCAACTTCTGTTTTTGCTCCAGAGAGAATGATGGACTGCTGGAGTAATTTAGAGGCAGCATGAGCTGAATCTTACCCTAAAGCAAGCTGTGTCTGTGAATGAAGTATTTTTTTTTATTCATTCTCATGAGGAGGGCCTCACTGGCTAGACTAGCATTTATTGCCCACCCCCAATTACCCAGAGGACAGTTCAGAGTCAACCCCATTGCTGTGGGTCAGAATCATATGTAGGCCAGATCAGGTAAAGATGGCAGTCTCCTTCCCTGCAGAACATTAGTGAATCAGATGGGATTTTTCCAACAGGAGATTTTATGGTCACCGTTAGAATCTAATCTTTTGAGAATTCAGGCCTCCGAGGTTATCGCTGACTCTACTGAATGCAGATTTGGTGCAAACTCCAGTCAGATGGTTATTGAGAAAAAGTAAGTGATGAAGGGACTTTTGCTCCTTTTGAATTAGATGGGAAATTAAGAGAAAAAAGCTAATTTACTCACTCTGACTGCTTATCATCTTCTCCTTAGTCCTATGCATTTTACCCCTGATTCGTCTGGATTAATTTGCTGCACATTTCTACATGTTGAAAGCCAATAGGATGTGTTTTTGAAGAGAGAAGAGTTAGAAGGACGACTAGGTACATGGGACTGATGAGACATTTTATCGAACTGAGCTGGTTCCTTTTCCTAATACAACTTGTGTTCTCCACAGCCTCAAAATCATAAAAATGTTACTTGTTTTAAATTGCTGCTGTTTGTGGTTGGTTTCCCGTCACCTTGCAAGTAACAGGCTGCAGTGAGCTCCATCCTCAGTGCTGGTCTTTTTCAGGTAATCTGTCGTGGAGCTGTTCAAGCAGCATCAGACAATGAGGTAGATTCAGAGCAGTGTGTCACCTCTTCATTGACTAACTGTAACAGTAGCCATGACTTGAAGACACCCCAGAGATATGACAGACTATTAAATTATGGCATTGTACAAGAGTGCGCGTATGGTTAGTCTGGATATTTAAGAAAGCATGGGGCGATGTCTCGGAAGCAAGCACATTAAGTCAATGTGGATTTAGTTTGTGTGTGTGTGAGTGAGAGAGAGAGAGAGAGAGAGACAGTCAACTGGCTATATAACATGCCTTTCTGACTATCTCTAAACTGGTGACCACTTAGTTTTAACGTATACAGGTGTTTTATTGAAACTTGTTACTGTGCACCACCAGATATCAGTGATCAGTTGAGGCTCCAGACCCTTGAATTTTTGGATGATCTTTCTTCATGTGTTGCAAATGATTGACTACATTTTTTTAATATGTTTGAAATATGGCTTAGAAACTTACAGATTGCCCATTGGTCTACTACCAATGTCAGTAGATCACCTGTAGCATTGCTGATTGTGAGGGAGTCATTTACTGAAACAGGATTGTTACACTATGTAATGTACCGTGTTCTCCTATGGAGACAGGAGAAAGTGAGAACGGCAGATGCTGGAGATCAGAGTCAAGTAGTGTGGTGCTGGAAAAGCGCAGCCACTCAGGCAGCATCCAAGGAGCAGGAGAATTGACGTTTCAAGCATACGCTCTTCATCAGGAATGAGTGGAGAATGTCTCCTGTACTTCAAGGCCCCAAGGTGTTAAGTACAGACAGGTTCATGTCAATTAAAGCTTTAATTGTTTCTAATCGACATGTGCCTTGGGATATTCTGCTGCTCAAATCCTCATTACCCAGTGCTGCCTATGACCCTCCACTTCCATAGGTCATCCAACACTCTGCACGCCCAGCACTAAATTCCACTTTCCATTACTCTTGTGCCCATTAATTTATATTGGCTCCCACTTAGGAAATGTGATGATTTTCAAGTCCCTCAATGATCTCTACTCTAGCTTATAGCTGCCGATATTTGCACAACCCTCAAATTTGTTTGAGCGGTCCCTGGCTTTCTTCGCTCCATGGTTGGAGTCTATGCCTTCAGTCACTGAGACCTTGAGCTCGAGGATATCTCTCTGAAACCCCCTCCAGCTTGATTTCCTCCGTTTAAACATTCCTTTAAATTCAGCTTTGGCCAAGATTTTGCCATAATATCTCGAACCTGGCGGAATCTCTTGTTTTGTTTGGTAATGCCTTTATAGTGCCTTGGGGTTTATTGGGTTAAAGGAACAATAGTGTTGTATTCCGATTGGACAGTGGTTGCTCAAGAAGGCCGCTCCCTGACAACTTCTCAAGGACAGTTGTAGATCAGCAATACACAATGGTCTTGGCAGCCTAACTCAAATTCAACAAAAGAATTTAAACGAAAATGGATTGCTTGGAATTTGAAGACTACAGTTCAGAAGCACCAGAGTTTTAAGAGTTTGTGCGTATGCTTTAACATCCATACGGAGCATGTATACTGCCTTTAGTATGTTAGGTTGCTTGTAAGCTCAGGTGAAAGTGAGAACTGCAGATGCTGGAGATCAGAGTCAAGATTAGAGTGGTGCTGGAAAAGCACAGCAGGTCAGGCAGCATCCGAGGAGCAGGAAAATCGACATTTCAGGCAAAAGCCCTTCAGGATGCTGCCTGACCTGCTGTGCTTGTAAGGTCATGCAAGGATCTGTCAGCTTTAATAAGTGTGCATTTAAAAGTTTCAAAAGGAAGCTATTTCTTTGTCGCATACGTCAAAACATTTTGAGAACTCTTCGAGTGTGAGATCTAGTCAGCTATGCTGTCAACTGCGGGTGTTATCATTTGGATAAGTGCTGCTTGCACTGGTACTTGCTATTTGACACTGGAGCTGCAGAGTTTCCAGCATTAAGTGTGCTGGATTGTATTTGTTGGTTAGCTAACTTAGGATCATTGAGCTAGTAGTGCAAACAATAGTGCTGTGTTTCTGTGTCAAGTGTTCCCCTGTAGGCTCCCTGAACAGTCTGATAGTAAAGGCATTGTTTAATGTGAAGCATGACTGTTAGGGTTGAGAACGTCCTACTTTGTCAGTCAGCTGATTGCCCTGGGGCAGTACAAAGAGATGCCCTAGTTGACTGTGACTGTGTTCGGTGATGGGGATTGGATGAAGGGATGCCAAGGCTAGGTAGATAGGGAAAAGTTCATGTTGACAAGTATCTCCGCCACCCCCTCCCCCACCGCCACCTACAGTTCAGAAAGTGCCCATCAGCGCAGCAAATAAGAGGTGGATTAAATTGCAATGCTGTCACTCCAAACTGCAGGCACCCACTGAGAGCACCGTATCCTCCTCCTTTTAGCATCACCTGTCTTTGATATGCACAGAAATACTGGCTGACATAAAGAAACTTCTTTCTGTAACTGTTTGTCGCACTGGGACACGGCTTCCCTGAATACGTTTGCTTAACCCTTACTGAGGAATATGGAGAGTTTTGACCCTGGACTTGTGTTTGGCTACACAACTGCCTTTGCCAGGTGTTGGAGTAAAATTCCTCTAAGTATGTGATGGAGAAAGCAGAATAACAGGCTGATAGAATCCCTATTGTGTGAAAGTAGACCATTTGGCCCATCGAGTCCACACCAACCTCCAAAGAGCATTCCACTAAGCCCCACACCAATCCCTGTAACCTTGCTTTTGCAAAGGCTAATCCATCTAGCCTGTACATCTCTGGATACTATGGGCAATTTCCCATGACCAATCCATCTAATCTGCACACCTTTGGACTGTGGGAGGAAACCGGAACACTCCGCAGAAACCTATGCAGATTTGGGGAGAATATGCAAATTCCACACAGTCAGTCCACTGAGGCAGGAATCAAACCCAGGTCCCCAGTGCTGTGAGGCAGCAGTGCTAACCACTGAGCCACCGTGCTGCCCTGGTGGGGCGAGATGATATCAGCTGGGAAGTGACCACCATGCAGTTTGACATGCAGCATGAACTAAATGGGCTGAATGGCCCTTTCTCTATGTAACTTCCATATTGTCATATCTATCTTTAGTCAAAGTTGACCTACCCTGGAAAAGACAGCAAAATAATGGTGAACTCGAACATGCGCATAGTTAGGCTGTGATTTGATCTTATTTCTAAGCATTAAATATCTGAAAGGAAAAACATATCTTGCATTTATGGAGCACTTTCACAACCTTTAGGACACTCTCTCGTACTTTACAATTATTTTTTTTCTGTTGAAGTGGAGCCAGTATTGTAATGTGTGAAAAGTCTCTGCAAATTTATACACAGCAGGCTCCCTCAATCAACAGCAACCAGGTAATGTTTCCCAGCTTTCTGAAGAAGGATCACTGGACCTGAAACGTGAACTTTGCTTTCTCTTCACAGCTGCTGCCAGACCTGCTGAGTTTCTCCAGTGATTCCTGTTGATGTTTTTCAGTGATGTTAATTAGAAAATTAATAAACGCAAACCACATGCTTCTGATTGAAAGAAATGTAATGTTTAATCATATGATTTGTAGCTGTTCCTTGAGTGACTGTACAGTGACTCCTTTTTTAAAAAAAAATTAAGCTTAGTAAACTGAATTATTAAGTTTAAAAACACCCCAATGTCTTTGAGGCTAATGAATATCTGATGAGTTTGACTCAGCAGATGAACCTGCACCCAATGTACATAAAAACAGTGATAAAAACACTGTTCTCACTAAACATTAAAATAACTCAGGAAAATGCACTAAATCACTAGGACGGCACAGCAGTTAGCACTGCTGCCTCACACTGCCAGGGACCTGAGTTCGATTCAACTCTCGGGTGACTGTGTGTGTGGAGTTTGCACATTCTCCCTGTAATGTGTGGGTTTCCTCTGCATGCTCTGTTTCCTCCCACAGTCCCAAGATGTGCAGGTTAAGTGGATTGGTCAAAGGAAATGTGGGATTTACAGGGATACAGTGGAGGGGCCTGGTCCTGTGATGCTGTTTGGAGGGTTAATGTAGACTTAATGGGCCAAATGGCCTGCCTCCATACTGTAGGGATTCAATGAACATTTCCAAGGTTTGTTATCATTCACCACTTTACTCTCACGTGATAGAAGTGTATCCTCAGAATATTTACCAACTAAATGGTGTTTCAGGGAATTGTCCTCCTGGGTTTTTTTTTTGGTGATGCAGTGTGTCCCTTTTTAATTTAATAATAAAGAAAGTCTTTGGGTGCAACTTAAGCATAATTTTTCTCCTTTTGACTTTCCTGATGGAAGCATTTACATTGGGCAAAAGCATGACCAAGACTTTGGGATTGGGGCCTTGTCTTCAGAGTTAATTAGCACCAGAATTGCAGTAATGTCATCTCCAATATATCCCACAGCCACTTTGTCCGCAAATGTTGCTATTTTAAAGGAAGCATTGAACCGTTGACATTAACTGGATAAGTGCCTCCATGACAATTGCAGATAAGAAGGCATGTCACATGAATTAGGTGTAGTATTCAAATGTTGACCGCAGAGGCAAAGCAGCGAGACAGCGTTCACAGCGTTCGGTTCCAAAGTGTCAACTGCACACACCTCAACCCAACATTCCCCCCGCCCCCAACACCCCTTCCAGCCCCAGCCCAAATCAGAACTTTTCATCCTTTCCCTAAACAGTGTCATGGAATAGTATTCGTAAATAGTCCCCCAGCCCGTGAGCTTGTAAGCAACATACTCATGCATGCGTAACACAACAGGACATGCCATGCCTCAGAGCTTTTCTCAAGCTAGTGCTGTGCATTTTTTTTTTTATAAACTGGAGTGCATTCATAGAGTTGACTCTCTTACAGACATTTCCCTTGAGTGTTCACAATTTTTAAAGACTGTGATCTAACCCACAATCAGACTGTAACCAATAGTGGAAGCCAGCAAGATGGAAAAGTAGGAAATTTGGTGCTTAATCAGACGACAGTTGCCTTCATTGCAGACATTAGCAGCTGCAGTTATATTTAAAATGCTTGTATATTTTGTTAATGCATCCTGATGTGAAAAAGTGTGACTTTTTATATCTGTCTTGGTCAGGAAAACAGGATTCCCCATGACAGTAAAAAAAAAAGGAAAGAGCTGTGGATGCTGGAAATCCAAAACAAAAACAGAAATTGCTGGAAAAGCTCAGCAGGTCTGACGGCTTCTGTGGAGAGAAAGCAGTTAATACTCTGGTTCCGTGACCCTTCTTCAGAACTGCGTTTTTCCTGGAATTTCTGTCTGGATTCTTTTTGTGGGATCTTGCTCTGCACAGATGCCTGCCACATTTACTGCTGATAACAACAATCCTTGTACTTCAGACATTTTTCATCTTATCTGGTACATTTTCAGATGTTTCAGGAGCTGAGAAAGGGATTATACAAAAGCACCTCTTTGGTACTCTGTGTGTTTGCAAGCATTTGGGAAATATGTTTTGAGAATTTTCAGTGAGACTGTTAATTTTATGAAATCACTGAAATGAATGTTGAACAGTTGGCTTATCAACTTCTCATTAAATTGGTGCCCTTCAGCATTTCACTATTCTTCAATGATCTCAGGAGTGTCAGCCACTGAGTCCCCTCAGGAGCACTCATGGTCACCTTGGGTAACCTACGGAGCATTCACACACTGTTGGTACCCTCAGGTACATCCACTGATCTTTTATAATTTCAAATATAATTTTCGATTTAATTTTCAAAAGTGTTCTCTGCCATTGAGTTCTTGGCCTGTGTTACCAAGAATGTTGTCACTGATCCCAAGTACTTTGGGAGTATTGGCTCACATCAATAAGTTGTCAGGAGTTTTGCTCTTTGAGCGGATGCATTAGTATGATGCACTTTTTGTTTCCTATCTGCAGTGAATGACTGTTACACTTGTACTTTTACTTTCTGTTATTTGATCAGGTAGTAAAAATAATGGCACTGATGTTATATGTCGCAGAGAAGTTGCATTTCGCAAAACCAAGTCAGATTAGATGACTTACAGCATGGAAACAGGCCCTTCGGCCCAACAAGTCCACACCGACCCTCCGAAGGGCAACCCAACCAGACCCATTCCCCTGCATTTACCCCTTCACCTAACGTTATGGGCAATTTAGCATGGCCAATTCATCTAACCTGCACATTTTTGGACTGTGGGAGGAAACTGGAGCACCCGGAGGAAACCCACGCAGTCACGGGGAGAATGTGCAAACTCCACACAGACAGTTGCCTGAGGCAGGAATTGAACCCGCGTCTCTGGCGCTGTGAGGCAGCAGTGTTAACCACTGTGCCACCGTGCTGCCCACCGCTCAGGACAGCACAGACACTGACCCCTTTGAGAAAGTCTGCACTCTCCCACACCACAGTTAATTCTCCAGGAAGCAAAACCACATTTTTTTTTGTTTTGAACTTAAATACAAAAGTGCTTAACACGGCATTTGAACATGCTACTGTGTAACAGTTGATCCACAGAAATGGCAGAAGTGGGATTTGAACCAACGCCTCCTTAGAGACTGGAACCTGGATCCAGCGCCTTAGATCGCTTGGCCACACTATCAGCCACTTGAAAGAATATTCTTGCGTAGTCATAGAAGAGAATTTAATGGTTCAAATATTCTGATCCTCTGGTTCAATATTTTGTGATTATGTCCAAATTAGTTATAGCTGCTTGTTAACTTCTCTGAGGAATCAATTGCAAAGTACACATGGTGCTTTCTGTGTCTGAAAGAAGGACATTTTTATTTGCCTTTGTAACTTCCACCCATTGTTTCTTTCGATGACTGGCTGCACAGTGCCATGGTCTGTGGCAGGAAGGATCAATGGAGCACCAGGAGTTGGTTGCCTACAGTTGGAGGAATCTCCACGAATGAGCCTGAGGCTTGGTTTCCTCCCAGGCAAATGAATAGAGATGTTCAGTTACCATGACAATCCAGATGGGTTTGAGGGGATTGTGGGTATGAGGGCACATGATGTTAATCCATGTCACATTCTGCTACTGCATAATAGTATGTTCAATTTTTATTTAGCTGTAGTACCAAAATGTTTCTATGAGAAGCATCTTTTTTTTACAAATTACACATAGGGAAAATTGCCCAGAGGGCAGTAAAGAGTCACCCAAATCTGGCAGCATCTGTGGAGAAAGAAGCAGTTAAAATTTTGAGTCCAAAACAAGTCAAAATGTTAACTCTGAGATTTTGCAGCATTTTCGATGCTTGTTTCAGATTCCAGAATCTGTATTCTTAATATAGAATCATTCACATTTTTGTGAGAATTGACAAGGTACCTGTTAGGCTAGCCAGATTTTCACTGACTTCAAGTTTCACCATCAAGTTTCACCATCTGTCATGCTGGGATTTAAACCCATGGCCCCACAATGTTATCCTGGACTTCTGGATTATGGGTCCAGTGATATTACCAGTGTGCCATCTCCATTCTCCGAAATGAGTATGAAGGAAAAAGAAATAGGCGATATGTAATCAGAATTTGCCTCATGTAATAACTGTATAACAAATGGAGGGGCAGTAGTGACTTGCAAAGACATTGACAGGGTCACTGGAGTTTTTTTATGCTGTGTACGGAGTGCGCAGAGTGCTTTCAGTGTGCACGTGGGACAAAATAGCAGAAAAAAAGCACAGAGGTCTTGGAATAAGATCGCAGAAAGTAGAGGAACAAAGTGAACTCGGGCTGTCACCAGACTAATTAGATGGAGTAAGCTTGGCTCCCTTGCTAACACCCCTTCTTTGTGACTGTGGAGAGCTGAGCATGTATTGGGGAAGATTTCCAGGCAGGACCCACTGGAGAGGGTGTGAGCCACCAACTCCCCTTGTGAATCTAATGATAATAAATATGATACGTGCCTGGGAAAAACAAACCTAGAAACAATTAGTGCCCTTTTCTCTCAGTCTTAGCCTATCAACAGACCAGTGTTGTGTCGTTGCAAAGATTACATTTTAAACATCCCCGCTGGACGAGGGATGGAGTAAAATTGGGCATGAATACAAAGACGAATGTTGATAATTTCAATGAATTATTTTTATTTTGTGAAACCATCTGCTTCTGTTCTGATTTGCATGCAGACTAGACTTACACCAATCAGTGCAGTAATGCAATGTTAATTGGCTGTCCTATCTTTAACTAATGTGAAGCATTCCCTCACGTGGAATACAATGATCTTACAATTCTTGGTTCCTATTTTCGCAGTAAGAAAGCACTTAAATTGACATTGAACTTTTCACAATCTCGGGATATCCAACAACGTGTCAAGACTTCTGTAATGTGGGATATTCTCAAAGTGCAACAATCAGTTTGTACACAGTTAAAAATCACACAACGCCAGATTATAGTCCAACAGGTTTATTTGGAAGCACTAGCTTTCGGAGCACTGCTCCTCCTTCAGGTAGCTACCCCAGTCCAACACTGGTGCCACTATATCGAGTTTGCACACAGCAAGAGTCTCCAATCAGCAATAAGGTGGATGTCAATATAATTTATTCCTGGTGGTTTTGGGCAGGAGTAGTTCCCCACTCCTCTTCGAACAGTGCTGCAGATTGTTTTACCTCTCAATGAAGGTGGAAACTGGGTCACAGTTTAGTTTGTCCTCCTCCGGGTGCTCTGGTTTCCTCCCATAATCCAAAGATGTGCAGGTTCAGTGAATTGGCCATGCTAAATTGCCCAGAGTGTACAGGGATGAATAGGGTAGGTACATCAGGGGTAAATATAGGGGAATAGGTCGGGGTGGGTTACTCTTCGGAGGGTCAATGTGGGCTTGTTGGACTGAAGGGCCTGTTTCCACACTGTAGGGATTCTATTCTATTCTTGAATAAGACTACACATCGAGGTGCCAGCCTCAATTATACACTTGAGCCTCGGAACTGAGGTTTGAACCCAGACAAAGATCCTGTGAATCCAGCCCCCCCCCCCCCCCCCCCCCCCCCCCCCCCACCCACCCCCGCCCCCACCTCCTGAAAACTGATACCTGACACCTGATAACTGAGGTGCCTTAACTTCAGCACAAGGGCATGGATGGAATGTCAGTACTGTATCCTTCAGCTTGTGTAGGCATGTGGCTTCTTGCGTGAAATAGCCTGGAGGTAGTTTCCGTGGACCAAATGTAAAAGGTGCCACTGGTTTGGTGTGAGTTATTCAGAGCTGTCACAATACAGCTCTACACTGGGAGGCCCAGAGAGGATGGGCGTCTTGTCAAGTTTTTGATTAAAGGCAGGTTATACGCAGAAAGAATGGAGTTTTGTTTTGTTTTTGGCTTGTGGCTACACCTGACCAGCTGTGACCAGGTTGGCATTCTGGAGAGATTAATTTAAGAGGGCCAAAGGGGCCTAGTTTATTGAAATCTATCTTGTAATCTGGTTACACAGGACATACACAAACGAAATAGCCAAGAAATATTTTGATAATTAAAAGTTTAAAAAGGACAGTGATTGTGGGTGAGTAACAGAAGTTGAATGAGTTGTTTTGAAGATTCCTGTTGTTGGAGTGTGTTTGATCCTTCAATTGCGATGCTGCCATTCGGTTGCTGTTTCTTCCCCAGGCTGCTCATTCTTCTCCTTGCGATAATAAGGAAAAGGAGCAGGAGTAGGCCGTCTGACCCCCCTCGGATCAGCTCCACCATTCAGTAAGATCGTGACTTATATTTTTGCGGACTCAGCTCCAATTCCCCACCCGCCCACCATAACCTTTAATTCCTTTACTGTTGAAAAATCTATCTTTGCCTTAAAAATGTTCATCGATGCAGCCTCAACTGCTTCACTGGGCAGGGAATTCCACAGATTCACAACTCTTTGGGTGAAGAAGTTCCTACTCAGCTCAGTCCTAAATCTGCTATCCCTTATTTTGAGGCTTTGCCCCAATGTATTATTGTATTTTCCTTGATTTTGCATGAAGTCTTGGACCCTGTTTTAACTTCCCACCAGTTTATTTCATCCCAGGAAAGATGTTTCCATGATTGGGATCGTATATTTGTGTTTCTTTTGTCCTCTTGTCGTCATAGAGTCATACAACATGGAAATAGACCTGATGAAGGAGTATCGGTCCAACCAGTCCATGCTAGCCATAGTCCTGAAGTAAACTAGTTCCTCCTGCTTGCTTCTGGTTCCTTTCCCTCCAAACCTTTCCTATTCATGGATTTTTACAAATGTTTAAAAGACATTTGGATTTGTATACCTGCATCCACCACTTCCTCAAGCAGTTCATTGCACACACAAACCACTCTCCCATCCTCTTGTTGTTTGAAACCAGTCACCACAGGACTCTCAGGAATCTGGGCCCAGTGGAGCTGAGACCAATACAGTTGAACAGCTCTTGCAGTTAAAAATCATACAACACAAGTTTATAGTCCAACAGGTTCATTTGGAAACACTAGCTTTCAGTGCGCTGCTCCTTTGCCATGTAACTAGAGGGGCAGTAATTACCTGATGAAGGAGCAGCTCAAAAAGCTAGTGCTTCCAAATAAACCTGTTGGACTATAAACTGGTGTTGTGCGATTTTTAACTTTGTCCACCCCAATCCAACACCAGCACCTCCACATCATTGCTCCTGCAGTACCTGCCCTGGGTTAGAGGTTAACTATTGACACAAGTCACTGGTCCGATGTCTTCATTCAGTTCAGGGGCCAGCACACATTGCCAGGATTTGAAGATTTTCTTTCACCTTCAACACATTGCCCAGCTATCACCATTGTTAACAGCTAACCCAAGAATGCAACTTTAAAAAAAAAGGTTTTGTGATTTACACATGAAAGAAGTGAAACTATCACTGTATTCTAACAGATGAAAGGCTTAACAGACAATCAATTTTTCAATGTATAATTTCAGTTACATCACACTGCAAATTTTTGCTATAAATTCTGTTATGATCAAGCCCTCCACTATCACCTGATGAAGGAGTATCGCTCCGAAAGCTAGTGTGCTTCCAATTAAACCTGTTGGACTATAACCTGGTTTTGTGTGATTTTTAACTTTGTACACCCCAGTCCAACACCAGCATCTCCAAATCATTCTTTCACCTTGTTCTGCTGCCACTCTGAAATTTGATACCTCTAACAGATCATTGCATAACATTAGACTCCTTCTGCCAGGCAGTTGTGTTCAGTCTTGTTTCTTTTAAGTTATCTTTTTCTTGTGTCATAGTCTACTGTGTTAAGGTCATCTCCAGAACAGATGGCATCCCTGGTTGAGAGACATTGGCAGATCTCACGCTCTCAGGTTTCCGGCTGTGCAGCTCTCTGATGGGCTGTTATTGTAAGATGGTTCTCAGAGTTTCTGCCTCCATCCTCTCTGCTGGTAGGAGTCTAGTGTGTTATGAAAGCTCTTTCAAAATTAAAACTGTGAACTCTAAAGACTAGGGAGGTATGAATTTGTTTTTTGTCAAAAACAAAATTGAAAGAAATTTAGGACACTTCTTTCTAAAGATACTGACCAGTAGTCACATGTCTTAAGTTAACAACTTGGACTTGTTTGTTGGCAGTCACATGTCCAGGTTTGTGGCTGTCAGGAGTTGTGGCTTTTTGATCATACTTGGAGTTTAGCTGGTGCACAGCCTGCTAAGAGGACACCCAACATATCCTATGAAATTTGTTTTGAAAATTCTTCTGAGACCTTTGGGAGAGATTGCTTAAAAGAAAACTAACACAGATATTCTCCTGAGAAGCTCCTGAAATGCTTCCCCAGTGTCCTGAATGAACTTCGTTTGCAAAGATCCCACTGAGAACTACACGTCTAGTGACATCTAGCTATGTGTGCGAGGACACCAGACAGAAAGCCATCAGGAACTTTTCAAATATTGTTCATAGTTGTTCTTTGTGAATTAACCATTTTTAAAAATGGGCGGCACGGTGGCACAGTGGTTAGCACTGCTGCCTCACAGTGCCAGAGACCTGGGTTCAATTCCCACCTTGGGCAACTGTCTGTGTGGAGTTTGCACATTCTCCCTGTGTCCGGGTGCTCCGATTTCTTCCCACAGTCCAAAAATGTGCAGGTTAGGTGAATTGGCCATGTTAAATTGCCCATAGTGTTCGGTGAAGGGGTAAATGTCGGGGAAAGGGGCTGGGTGGGTTGCGCTTCAGCGGGTCGGTGTGGACTTGTTGGGCCGAAGGGCCTGTTTCCACACTGTAAGTAATCTAATCTAAACTGTTTAGAGCTATTTTTCATTGTAAAGATGATCTTTGCAGAGCAAATTTCTTTAATTGCTCTTTAACTGTCTTTGCATCGATATTGAATAAGTCTTTTTTTTTAAAAAGTCAATGGTTAATTGTTTATTATAGAAACCTTAATAAACAATTAACCATTGACATTTTTGAAAACAGACTTATTCAATATCGATGCAAAGGCGGTTAAAGAAACAGATGAGAATATAATAATTGCCAATAATAATAATTGGATAACACTAGTTGGTGCACTCTTTCCATTGCGATTGTAACAAGAAACAAAAACAACAATAAGCTGGAGAAACTCGGCAAGTATGGCAGCATCAGTGAAGAGAAAGCAGAGTTAAAATTTCAGATACAGTGA
Source organism: Chiloscyllium plagiosum (assembly GCF_004010195.1). Lineage (NCBI taxonomy): Eukaryota > Metazoa > Chordata > Chondrichthyes > Orectolobiformes > Hemiscylliidae > Chiloscyllium > Chiloscyllium plagiosum. The sequence goes on along the minus strand of NC_057732.1, from coordinate 45,869,351 downwards.
CCCTTCTTCAGAAGTGTAATATGCAGCATCAACAGTTCTTTGGTTTTTAGTTTCGGGTGTAACAAGGAAGATTGGTCTCCTGTGGTAAAAGGACACCCACCTGAAGATCTAATGATGTGAGGCTGTTTTGTTTTTAAACATGTCGTTTATTGCATGATAGTGAGTCCATACAAGTTGCATTGATGCAATAGATATTGTTCCAGAGACAAAGAGGAAGAGCCACATTGTAGGTCTAACTCCTTCAAGACCATAAGTTGTTTGCCCAATGAGTTGATGTGTCATCATAATGGTTGGTGCTTAAGGTACACTTCAGTATTATCTCTTCCAGAACTTAACGCCCTCCTAAATCAGTTGTTTGAAGATGCAGAGATGATAGTCAGTCTGTCTTCCAACAGTTATGTGATGTACAGTGCTGTCTGGTCGAAGTGGAATTCTCAAATTGCCACCCTTCCAATTTTCTCTAACGTTGTTACCCTCCGGTCCTGTACTCGACAGCGTGTGTTTTATCTCCTGCTGACCATGGGGATCAGCAGCCAGCACGTTTGATCATGACAGTGGAATAAAATGCTGCTTTTATTTTATGTTACAAAAGGAAAGACCTGCAGCTTGACAAACAGCACACATGCCTCGTTAATGATGAGGCCAAAACCACGTGAAAACTAACTCCAGTCATTCGAGCCTGGAGGTGAGAAACTCTTTGCTTTAGCACAACTGTTGCTTTGGCCACCATGCCCAAAAACAAAGGAATGATTGCCGAATTGCTTCAAAACAACACCTTTTCTGTTGGTTGTTGTGGATCTCACTTTTAACATTTGCGGCTTACATGCTAATGAGGCAGCAATTCTGTCCTTAAGTTGTGACAGGATGGTCACGGAGCAGTAACTGTGTACAAGAGGAACACCCTGTGTACAGGGTGCACTCCCTGTTAAGAACCGTGTCTCAGATTGGAAAGCAGCAAGCAGATGTCACTCTCTCTTCATCAGTACAGTGACACACCCTGATTTTAGGGGTGTCCGGGGTAGGGGGCAGGGAGGGGGAGAGAGGCTCAAGTGTACCTTGAGGGACTGATACTTACTTATTTCTCTGACCAAATAGCTCAGATGCATGCTGGGAAAGGTTTGGCTGGTGTCTGAAATGAATTAATACACCCAGCTTATTTTGGATGTTATAGGTCACAATAAACTCCATTCCCCGGGGAGCAGGGAGAGAGCAGAGTACCCCACTTTCCGGGGAGCGGAGAGAGCTGTGTACCCCACTCCCCCGGGGAGAGAGAGCAGTGTACCCCACTCCCCCGGGGAGAGAGAGCCGTGTACCCCACTCCCTCGGGGAGAGAGAGCCGTGTACCCCACTTTCCAGGGAGCGGAGAGAGCTGTGTACCCCACTCCCCCGGGGAGAGAGAGCCATGTACCCCACTCCCCCGGGGAGAGAGAGCCGTGTACCCCACTTTCCGGGGAGCGGAGAGAGCTGTGTACCCCACTCCCCCGGGGAGAGAGAGCCGTGTACCCCAATCCCTGGGGAACGGGGAGAGAGCCGTGTACCCCTCTCTCCAGGGAGAGAGCCGTGTACCCCACTCCCTGGGGAACGGGGAGAGAGCCGTGTACCCCTCTCTCCAGGGAGAGAGCCTATACCCCACTCCCTGGGGAGAGAGAGCCATGTACCTCACTCCCCAGGGGGAAGCAGGGAGAGAACATTGTACCTCAATCTCCAGAGAGTGAGGAGAGAGTTGTGTACCCCCCCCCCCCCCAGATTCAGAGCAGTGTACCCCACTCCCCAGGGAGGCAGGGAGTGAGCCATGTATACCAGTTCCCGGGGAGTGAGCTGTGTACACTACTCCATTGATTTGATTTATTAACATGAAAAGTTTTTTTTGTGTGCAGTATGGGCAGAGCTTAATATGCAAGGACAAACAGATCATAAGGTGATTAGACCGAGCAAGGCATACACAATACCTCCTCTCCCAGGGGAATGGGGAGAGCGGTGTGTACCCTACCATATCTCCCTCTCCCAGGGGAATGGGGAAGCGGTGTGTACCCTACAGTATCTCCCTCTCCCAGGGGAATGGGGAGAGCGATATACCCTACAGTATCTCCCTCTCCCAGGGGAATGGGGAGAGCGGTGTGTACCCTACAGTATCTCCCGAATGGGGAGAGCGGTGTGTACCCTACAGTATCTCCCTCTCTCAGGGTGAAGAGCGTCCTTGCGAGGTAAACTAGATTATATCAATAGTTTATTTCAGCTGGGTTATTGTGGAGGGAATTCAGACAAGGTCAGAAGTAAGGTTAGTGATTAAAATCGCATCATCAAACATGCAAATAAAGTGTGTGCCAAATTCTTTGATGTAACTTATAGAAGGGAGTTTAAGTTCCATTTCTCCTTTTCTCCCCCACTGGCCCCTCCCAGTATTTCTGATGTACGCATTTAGCGCAGTGTGTGCCATTCATGTGCCTGTTTGTGTCACAGGCTTTTCCCAGTGGGTTAATGCAAGGAGACAGATTGAAAAGGCCAGCAATTATCCCAGTTCCAGCCCACAGTGACAGAGCAAGGCTCCCATCTACAGTTGGCTGCACAGCTGAGGAGGGTACACAGCTCTTTGTAGAGGCTGCAGAAAGGAAATAGAGACAGCTAATTACAGTACCTTTCTGAAGTTTTTTTTTGTGTTGTGGAGCACACTGTGATATGTCTTTCACCATCTCATGATAATTACAGAAATGTGTATATGTTATGGGTCAATCATGCTTTCAACTGGAACTTGTTTCAAACAAGAACTCTCTTCTTCAGCGTACCTAATAACCATTTTGTACTTTTTCCAGAATTAGAATGGTAATTTTTTTTTATCCTTGTCCCGCAGTTTTCTCCTTTGCCCCCTGAAGCTGATGCTTTCTCAATAGATTACAGTTTTGCAAATAACCTAAGGTCCTTGGCATCAAATAGTGCTCACACATCATTCACTGACCTAAATTGGCTCCTCTCCAACAGCGCCTCAGTCTTAATATTATAATCTTCATCTTCAAAGCTTTCTGTAGTTTTGAGCCTTCTTTGTCTTTATAGCCACCTCTAACCCTGTGAGAACTCTATGTTCCTCCAACACTGGCCTCTTGTGGCCTTGTCTTCTAGACGTGCCCGTTCTGGAATTATTTTCCTCAACTTTTCACCTCTCTTCCTTTAAAATGCTCCTTAAATCTGTCCTCTCTTGTGAATGTTTTGCTACATATCATACTATCTCCTTCTTTGGTATTGTATCCGTGTTTGTCCAGTTACAATTGGGAAGCACCATGCAATGATTTGTTTGGACAAGGGCACTATTTATAATTATTTAGCTTATTGCTGCGAGCTATGGGTTTTCTCTTCATGAGCTTATGAGATTTGGTGCCCGTCTGAAGTTTGTGAACATGACTGAGGGCAGTGGATGGTGGAACTAGTTAATGCCTTCCTGGAGGTGAGTTCTGACGTGGAGTGAGGGGGTTTCCATTTGCGCAAGAGAGTTACAGGGTGGACACTCTGCCATTCACACTCTTCCCCCGTACATTTAGACAGCCTTCCTGGCCAGAGGCCACTTGAAGCTCAAATTGCCAATTAATGTTGACATGATGGCTTCACCCACTGTTGCTGACAAGCTTATGATCATCTTGGGATGGGAAGTGGTTCCAAGGGACCAATCTTTCTCTGTCTCTCTAAGGGATCTGACAGCAGGAAATAGGGAAATCTACTGAAGATCTGGTTGGGTCTCTGTCACTTTGCAACCTGCCAACATCCCACATGCAGAGTAAGATTAGATTCGCTACAGTGTGGAAACAGGCTCTTCGGCCCAACAAGACCACACCGACCCTCTGAAGAGTAACCCACCCAGACCCATTTCCCTCTGACTAATGCACCTACCATTATGGGCAATTTAGCATGGCCAATTCACCTGACCTGCACATCTTTGGATTGTGGGAGGAAACCACAGCACCCAGAGGAAACCCACGCAGACACTGGGAGAACGTGCAAATTCCACACAGACAGTTGCCCGAGGCTGAAATCGAACCTGGGACCCTGGTGCTATGAGGCAGTGGTGCTGACCACTAAGCTACCGTGCCGAATTCTGTTTTGATTATGTGACAACGTGGGGTTTCACCCTGAATGTGGGGGTCCCATTGCACAGTTCTACCTGGTTGAATGTGAAAACTCCAAGTCACGGCTCTTGGCCAAGTCACTTTACACTTCTGGTGCTTTCTACAGTTTGGCTTTGTCTGCTTTATGGAACAAAGTGACAGTGATTGGGCCAGTGTGCTGATGTGCACTTCGCCTGTTAAACATTTTGAGTGATGAATATCTTTCTATTAAACTTAACACACTTTCATGGGTGATTAACTTTTGTTTGAAGTAGAGCAGGTTTTTTTTATTATACTAATGGCACATCACACGATAACTTATTACTAAAGTTAATGGTACAGAACACGACGGTTCCTGTTCAATTACAATTTATGCTGGTGTTTCAGCAAATGACATGCCTACCCTCTGGCTCAATCTGGTACTGAGTCTAACAAAGCAGGAAAAGCTAAAGGTTTATCTCTGCTTTTTTTTTTGCTGAGTTGCCTGATCTAAGTGGGGATGGTATTAGGAGCATTAGGTGGCTCAGTGAATCTCTTACGTGCAAGTCGGAAAGTCAGGGAATTCAAGTCCCAGCGACGTCTCTAAAGCACAGTCTAGGTTGGCCAGTACTGAAGGAGTGCTTTAATGTCGGAGATTCTGGTTTTCAGATGAGAAATTCAACTAAGGCCATTCTTCCTCCAGCCCCCATCCTCTCAAGACAATGTAAATATTAGGGGGCACTTATTTGGAGAATATATGCTGAGCTTTTGAGCCCATGTCCTAGTTAATATTCATCCCACCGCCATATCACTCTAAACCCAGATTATCAGGTTAGTTCACGTTCATATTTATATGAGCTTAAGGACATCTGTATGAATTCAAACCTAAATTTTTGTAAGACCTTTTGCAATCTCCAAATGTCCAAAAGTGCTTTGGAAATGTAGTTGCTGCTGTAATGTACGATTTTGGAAAGGAAAGGGCAGTAGTTTTGGAGGACACAGAGGTCAAGGGTGAGGATTTTGTTTTGAATAGCCAATCACGTGCTGTAGAAGTGGAGTTACCTGTTACAATATAGGGAAAAAGGCAACCAATTGGAGTACAGGAAATTTCCACAAAGGACGGTCAACTAATGGAAAGATTTTCACTGCTGTGACTGGTTAAAGAATAGCTATTGACCAGGATACCAGTGAGAATTGGAAGAATTATGAGGGATTTGCGCAGTGGTGAGGGCATGCATAGATAAGGCAACTGGGAGATGACAGTTCACAATTAAGTTATGTCTTTGTGAGTCCTCCTGAGGATCCGAGCTCCCTTTTGGCTCAGAGGTGAGGCAAAACAAAACTGTGGAGTTTGTCTCCCTAGAGGGAGAAAGCCGTTTACCACGACTTGAGTTGAAGCTAATTGAAGGTATAGTTAGAATGAAGAAAACATCTGCACTGCGGAGAAGAATTCACTTTGCAAAAAGCATCTGTTAGACAGGAAAATAGGCAGCGTCTGGTCACCCCAAAAGGACCCAAGCAATCAGATAAATCATAGTCAGGTCAAACCATTTCAATGTGAACAGGCTCAAGATGCAATGGAAAGTGTAGAATGAAGGGATTGAGGAACATTGTGGAAAAGTTTGGATTGTGATTCATCGCATTACAGGTTTGCAGCTGTAATGGACCGCCTTATGTTCTTTGTAAATTCTACAGTTCAGTCCTGTGTCCGTTTTAAAATCTGAGACAAGAAATATAGAATTGAAATGGGCAAACAATTGTTTTTACATCATGCATAATATCGCAACATCTGGCTCTTGGTGTGTGTGAGTGTATTTCATCTTTGACCCTGCTGTTGGCTGTTAGGTTTAATGACCATCTCCATGATGAAAGGAAGTGACACAACAAGGATTGGCGTCGTCAGGAATATCAGTTTCATTTGTAATCCTTCAAGGGATAGTGGGGAAGGGGAGGAACATCCAATGATTTGATTTTACCATGAATTAGCTCCTGTGATTGGGCAACGATCAACACAATAAAGGTATGGCGATCCTCTCGATGTGGCTCAGCTGAGCAGAAATCCGATCGCTGCTGTTTTTAAATGGAATTAACCCCTAACCTTTGAAGCCATTGAGACATGCTGCTTGCCAAAGCAGTTAAGGTTATCTCTCCATAAACACATTACAGTGCCCACTTCACTGGGAGCTGTAGCTCGTAGCTAGCAATAATTTACACAATAATGTCGTTTGGATAATTGTCACTGTGAAGCAATATCTCATGAAGTCAAAAAATAAACAAATAACATGGTTTGTTATATAAGTGTGATGAATTATACCAGGCTTTAAGGCATTGGAGTACTTGGAACGAAACTATAATTTTGTATAATGTGCCTATTTTGGTGAGTCAAATTTATTTTCCAATAAAATGTAAATTATCATGTTGCGGTTGAACATTGTGTTTATCTGCATTTGAATGCAAAAGATTTCTGTTGTACTTTGCGTGAGATTGACATTTCCATCTGTTTGTCATTCTGTGAAAGTGCATGGTCAGAACGGGCGTTATTCTAATCCTGCTGTCCACCCATTTATTCCAGGCCTAGCTGCATGGTGTCATCTTGGCACATGGGCATCTGGGTCTGTGCACCACTCTGTTACTTGAAACTTCTAGGCTTGTGCCCAAATCCACAACATTCCTTCAGATGAACTGAGAGAGTAGTGGTTATATGGAGGTGATAATGTGACTAAATTAATGATCCAAAGACCGTGAGCTCACAGCCCACTGTGGTAGATTATGTTTTTACATTTGACCTTCCCCTACTCCCTTTACAAGGAAGGAGTGACTTGGACGTGTTTCTGCTTCATTCTTTGAAGCTGGTTGAGCAGTCAGGACATCGGGATTTATAAAAAAAGCCTGGATTTTCGTGGAGTATTGAATATCCGGAATCTTATCCAAAATGTTACTGGGACAATGGTTCTCAACGTCCTGCCTCTATTTCTAACAGAGGGCAAAAGTGAGGACTGCAGATGCTGGAGATTAGAGTCAAGTGTGTGTTGCTAGAAAAGCACAGCAGGTCAGGCAGCATCCGAGGAACAGGAGAATCGACATTTCGGGCATAAGCCCTTCATTAGGAATCCTGATGAAGGGCTTTTGCCCAAAATGTCAATTCTCCTGCTCCTTTTCCAACACCACACTGTCAACTCCATTTCTAACTGATCCTACTTTTGCTGGTAAGGCAGAGAGGTGAGATGTGACTCATGCATGTGGGAAACCTGAAACCAGCAAGGCTCATTCAACTCAGTGGTGAGTTCTAATTGACCCCATTTCTGCTAGAGTGAGGACTATTTTTGTTTTGAGTCCATGCCAGTGCTTGTAAAGGACAGCTTGTAGAGCTGTCAGCTGCAAAGTTACTTAAATCCTCTACCCTGTAAACTATGGGGTAAAAACTAGCTTGCTGTGTTGAGTTGAAGAGAAAATTGGTGTCACTACCACATTTTTACTACTTGACTACTTGCACAGCCTATCATTATCACAGCAGGGTGCTGTAGATTTACAGCTTTTTAGACCACTCCAAGAGGTGATGTGATGAAGGGGGGGCTAGCTAACTTTAAGATGGGTTAGTGAGTACAGTAGTTTTAAGTGTAGTGATTAGGTTTTTATCAGCAAAGTGAAATCTGTAGCAGATACTTTGAAGTTTATATCATTTTCGCACCGCTCCATGATGAATACTGGGCGTGTTGGTATGGAGGATATAAGGGCAAAGATTGGTTGACACAGGTATGGGTTGACATCAGTAGGCATTAGGTTAGCACAAAGACATGGAAATGAGTTGGGACAGTGTTCGACAGACGATGTCAGGGCCTGACCAATGTGTGTAGAAGGAGTGTGTGATGGTTCGTGCGGATTGGTGAAGAGCTGAGAATGGAGGGTATGAGGGAGATGTGTGAGGGCCAATGGAGAAAGGGTGGTGGGAATAAATGAAGAAGACCGGGACTCTGCACTCTAGAATGAAGATCTTTTTGTTCCAAATTTCCTGATGCTGTGTAACCACTATACTATGCTACATTAAAAAGTACTCCATCCCTGAGTACTAGAGAAATATTTTAGGAAGGGCAGGGAAGCTTTGGAGAGGGAATAGAAAAAAATTATCTGTATGTATCCTGTGGTGAGGTATTCTGCATGTGTGGATAGAGTGGGAAGGCTTGGTGGCAGTTTTCCATGGAATTATAGAACATAAACATTTATAATGCAGTACAGGCCCTTTGGCCCTCGATGTTGCGTTGACCTGTGGAACCAATCTGAAGCCCATCTAACCTACACTATTCCATTCTTGTCCATATGCCTATCCAATGACCATTTAAATGCCCTTAAAGTTGGCAAGTCTACCACTGTTGCAGACAGTATGTTCTACGCCCCTACTATGAGTAAAGAAACTACCTCTGACATCTGTCCTATATCTATCACCCCTCAATTTAAAGCTACGTCCCCTTGTGCTAGCCATCACTATCTGAGGAAAAAGGCTCTCACTGTCCAACTTATCTAACCCTCTGATTATCTTGTATGCCTTCTCCTGTCAAATGAAAATGGCATCAAGTCCCTCAACCTTTCCTCGTAAGACCTTCCTTCCATACTAGGCGACATCCTAGTAAACCGCCTCTGAACCCTTTCCAAAGCTTCCACATTCTTCTGGAGAGCAGCAGATTTCAGAGAGGTGTTAAAATAATTGAGAATTTAGAGTAATTAAAGAGGAGCACTTTATGATGGCTGAAATGGCAGATTTAAGCTGATTGGGAAGATAGTAAAAACATCGCCATAAACCTTTTATGCACAATGATTAGTCAGAATTATGATTGCTGTATCAGATAGAGCAATAATCGATGGTGGTTCCAAGAGGGAAGTTTGTAAAGGAAAAAAGAAAGCTACAGGGAAAGATGAGGGGACTTGCCGAAGCCTAATCTGGATTCAATGGCCAAGTGACCTTTTTTTTTGCTGAAAATGTGTTACTGGAAAAGCGCAGCAGGTCAGGCAGCATCCAAGGAGCAGGAGAATCGACGTTTCGGGCATGAGCCCTTCAGGGCTTTTTTTTGTGCTGTTCAATTTTATAATTCAACGAGGCTATAACCAAAACACTGCCTGCCTTTGGCTGAAGATGAAAAATCTGGGACATGATTTACACAGAAAGGAGCTTCCTGCTTCACCCCAGTCAACTCAACCAAAGGAAAGGCCCATCTCAACAGGTGATTGGTTTATTCTGGATTCTTGCTGTGCAGACATTGGTCACTGTGTTTGCAACTTGAGAACAATCCATTGTGGCTGGAGTATTTTAAGATGTCCTGCGAGACACGCTGAGGTGCAATATATGCGGAAGCTTTTGTTTAAATCCATGTTTTTGCAAGTATCATTTGCACTGTAATGACAAATATTTCAGCCAGTTTACAAGCAGGTTTCTGAACATGAATGGAGCTGAGTATTTTTGACACTTCTTTTGACCACAGATGAATTATAAAACCACTCCCTTTCTTGGCAACACTGCACATCTGAAGACTTACTGGAATCGGACTGATTCTGACTCTGCATTTTTTTCCCCTGTTTATTAATTTTATTAAACAATTCACAGTTTACAAACCAATTAACATTAACAGCTGTATACAGAGAAGCAGAAATTTATGAGGGAGAGGAGCAGCAAAGCCAGGGCCCCAAACTCCACCATTCAACCAGTTTACAGTGAAGTGAGGACAAACTTCAAACCCCAGTTTCAATCATTATAAAATAGTAACAATGACATTTGTACATACGAGACACTCCAATTACATAAAAAACAGTGCATACAATACAGACCCAGCAAGCACCCCTGTCCCTCCCACCTTCCGGCCACTCTAAGGCAGCCCGCCTCCATGCCCCTTCCAGTTCTCAGCCCACCCCCATGCCCCTACCAGTTCTTGGACCCCCGACACACCTTCTGACCACCTCTCGGACAGCCCATCCTGCTTCCTGACTCTGCTTTTATTGTGTTCAAAGTTAAAAATCACATAACACCAGGTTATAGTCCAACAGGTTTATTGGGAAGCACTAGCTTTCAGAGCGCTGCTCCTTCATCAGGCGGCGCTCCGAAAGCTAGTGTGCTTCCAATTAAACCTGTTGGACTATAACCTGGTGTTGTGTGATTTTTAACTTTGTCCACCCCAGTCCAACACTGGCATCTCCAAATCATGTTTACTGTGTTCGCATGATTGGTAATTGAGTCCCTCCAAACACACACGAATATAAAAGGTGGGTACAGAGATATGCCTCTTGGCCCTTTTCGAATCTACTTCCCCATTCAGTACGAACATGGCCAATCTGTTCGTGCCTAGAATTTTACATTCCCACCCCCTCCTAATGCATTTAAAATCTTATTAGTCAAGGCAGTCGATTGACTTTCACCTTAAAAATATTCAATCCCTCCACATCCACTTCCTTCTGAGACAGTGAATTCCAGAGTCCACATGAACTGAATAACTAATGTGTTTTAATTGCAAAGGGGAGCCCACTGTATCAATCATCTCAATTCAAAGATTCCATTCACTTTCTGTCCATAGAGGTAGAGTCATACTGGTTTGAGGCCCAGTATTATGAGCTTTATCCATTCTTAGGATCCCTGGTGTGAATGTTAAGTGTAGGATAGATACTCCTTTCAATAACACTAGCATTCCCACTTCTTGATGGACACAAAATTAAATGGAAAAATAATTTGAAATGGTGTTGGTCTGGAAAAAAAGCAGAAACAACAACCAATATCGACTCAGATTGATGAATACCTAACTGTGTATGTTCAGTGCTGGCACCTGGATTAAACTTTTGATAAAGTCAGCTTTAAAACGTACAAAATGCCAAGTTTTCACATCATTCTTGTGTTTGTGTGATTGTCCAAGAGGAAAAGTTACTGTGCCCCTTGACTTGTTTCATGTCTCACTCCATTTTCCTGTCATAAGCTTGTGTCTCTAGAGGCGAAATATTACAACCTTCATCGGAAATGAAGAAGCGCTTTTTATTTACTGTGGAAGCAGCACTGATAGTAACCATCCAAGGTGATAAGTCTTTTCCAAATATATAATAAGGCAGTTACTTTGTCCATCAAAATCTTTGTTACAAGTTACTGTTCCCTTGTCCAATATTTTTACAACCAGATTTCCTTTTTGTTTTCCAAATATTACTTGGCAAAACAATTCTGAACAGAACATTGCCTTAGCATGAAAATATTATCAGCAATGATGTATTTTCCAAACTGCTATGGTAACCCAAAACATGATATAGATGTTGTCTTTCATGCAAGTGTACTTTCCAAAATTGTTGCCATATGATGCGAGCTCTTGAGTACGCGAGATGTTTAAAGATGTGTTTTTAATTTTAAGTTAGTCGAGCCTAAAGTTTCCATTTTAAACCCATTGCTGTTTTTCATTAGCAGATATTCAAGAAATTATTGTGGTCTAGAGTAATTATAGGGGATTTGTTATTTGCAGCATTAATAAAAACAAAGATGTCTCCCCCTCCTGAACCAAGTTTCTCTCAAATGCCCACCCTTTTGTGAAAGTAGCAGTTAATTGTAGCCTGTTTATTCCAGTAGGTAGCGCTTTTATCCCAGGAGATTTTGGTTTGTCCCAATTCATGACCTGAGCACATTCATGGGAGAAGAAACTTGAGTAAGGGGCTTTTGTACTTTTGTCTGGAAATTCATTTAAGTTGCATACATTTAATTGGAGTCTGCATGGACAACATGGTAATGGATGAGTGTGTGCTTATTATTCCACATGTAAAGCAAGGAGCCTGCCATATTAGGAAAGATTTGGAGATGCCAGTGTCGGACTGGGGTGGACAAAGTTAAAAATCACACAAAACCGGGTTATAGTCCAACAGGTTTATTTGGAGGCACTAGCTGCTGCTTCAGGTGGTTTTGGGGCAGAAGCATACATCACAGAATTTATAGCAACAGGATTGCAGTGTCATCGGAATGTGGAAAGACGTCAGTTTGGGCATCCTGATCACTTCTTTGAAAATTCTGTTGTTGCCCAGTGCCCGAACCGCTTTACCATGTTTATCCAGAAGGCGGCATGCCTGGTCAGTATTCTCAGATGTTTCTCAGTGAAATGAATGAATTCTGAAAGAGACGACCGAAGGCTGACTCCTGCCTTATTGTGGATCTGGGTACAGAGCGTTTGCTCATTGAGTTCACTATCTATTGCTAGCCATCATGACTGATGATTCATGCTAATGTCTGTTCTCTCTGGCGTAATGAACTGTCTCCTGATCACATGCAACTCACCAATAGTAAGCTCTGAGCCCAAGGAATAGTTTAGCTACAGAAATAGTTTGGATACAAAACGGAGGGTTGTGGTGCAGGGTTGCATTTCAGACTGGAGGCCTGTGACCAGTGGTGTGCCAATAGAATCGGTGCTGGGTCCACTGCTTTTCATCATTTATATAAATGACTTGGATGTGAACATAGGAGGTATAGTCAGTAAGTTTGCAGATGACCCCAAAATTAGAGGTGTAGTGGACAGCGAAGAAGGTTACCTCAGAGTACAATGGCATTTGGATCAGATGGACCGATGGGCCAAGGAATGGCAGATGAAGTTTACTTTAGATAAATGTGAGGTACTGCTTTTTGGAAAGACAAATCAGGACAGAACTTATATGCTTAATGGTAAGGTCCTGGGGAATGTTGCTGAACAAAGAGATCTTGGAGTGCAGGTTCATAGTTCCTTGAAAGTAGAGTCGCTGGTAGATAGAATAGTGAGGAAGGCGTTTGATGTGCTTTCCTTTATTGGTCAGAGCATTGAGTGTAGGATTTGGGAGGTCATGTTGCGGCTGGACAGGACATTGGTTAGACCACTTTTGGAATATTGTGTACAGTTCTGACCTCCCTCCTATCAGAGGGATGTTGTGAAACTTCAAAGGGTTCAGGAAAGATTTACAAGGATGTTGCCAGGGTTTAGAGGGATATGTGCCAAGTGCTGGCAAATAGGACTAGATGAGGTTAGGATATCTGATTGGCATGGACGAGTTGGACCTAAGGGTCTGTTTCCGTGCTGTATATCTCTATGACTCTGTGACCTCATTCAGAATATGCCGTGAAGCATTGCGTGCTGAAGGAAAGATGACAGCCTACTGATTATGTCATGGGACAAGTAACCCAGAATCTCAGAAGTGGGTACTGCAGATGCTGGAGATTAGAGTCAAGATTAGAGTGGTGCTGGAAAAGCACAGCAGGTCAGGCAGCATCTGAGGAGCAGAATGAAGGGTTTTTGCCCGAAACGTCAATTTTCCTGCTCCTCAGATGCTGCCTGACCTGCTGTGCTTTTCCAGCACCACTCTAATCTTGACAAGTCACCTAGAATGCCCAGGTTAATGTTGTGGGCCTATCACCACAGTGGATGGTGAAATTTAAATTTGATGCAAGCTAATCCTGGCGACGGTGACCACTTAAAATGCCAGGGCAGAATTGGACATGGACCAAATTCAGGTACATGGGTTTAATGTAGTTAGTGTTTATATTGGTCGGCATAGACACGGTGGGTCAAATGGTCTGTTTCAATGTTGTATGCCCCCATATGTAACTCTCATAAATTCTCATTAAAACCCCGTTTGGTTCACTAGTGTTCTTCAGGAATGGAACTGTTTGTCTTTATCAAGTCTGGCCTACATGTGACTCCAGACCCTTTACTGTCCTCTGAAAAGGCTGAGCAAGACTCACAAGTTAAGAGTCACTAGGGATGGTACGCCCACTGCTCTAGATCCCATGTAAGAATAAAGGAAAAATGGCACCACAAATTTGGAACAGTCTAATTTCCAGACTATCCTCTGTCTAATGAGACATGAGTTTGATATCCAATCTGTCTCATGAGGTGGATTTTACAGATCATATTGCATCATTCAGGGCAGAGGTTAGCACTGCTGCCTCACAGCGCCAGGGACCCGGGTTCGAATCCAGCCTCTGGCAACTGTCTGTGTGGAGCTTGCACATTCTCCCTGTGTCTGTGTGGGTTTCCTCCAGATTTCCGGTTTCCTCCCACAATCCAATGATGTGCGGGTTAGGTGAATTGGCCATGCTAAATTGCCCATGGTGTTCAGGGGTGTGTAGATTAGGTGCATTAGTCAGAGGTAAATATAAGGGGAATGGGGCTGGGTGGGTTACTCTTCGGAGGATTAGTGTGGACTTGTTGGGCTGAAGGGCCTGTTTCCACACTAGGGATTTTAAAAATCATTCCATGAGGCACAAAGAATTCTGGTCGTTTGGAAAACATCCATCATTCAATCAAAAACAGATAAAATCATGAATTATCTCCTTTTCTGTGTTTGGGTCATTTGTCGCCTGGGCGATATAGCAACAGGAATGATTTCACTTCTGAAGTTAATTGAATGTTTTGGATTGGCTTGAGGATTTGATTCGGGGCTGGAACCTCGGTCAGGCATGCTCAAAAACAGGTTCCTTTGTGGGATAGCTCGGCAAAACAAGCAAACTGTACAGCAGCCCGATGCAGTTGAGTCATTGGTGTTGTACAAATTTCTGAGCTCAGTTGTTGAGAGAAAAATGGGGGCAGTGGAAAGAGTCCAAGGGACGGTCCTTTCTTTAAGGGGGTCAGGAGCATTTTCAGGCACACACACTCAAATCTAAATTTATTTTTCCAAGCCGACTTTTGAATCCCTAACCTAACCTCCGATGTTCTTTTATTGGGATGTAGACTCTCGTCACTCTGAGGTGTATTTCCAGAGAGAGGTGCAAAATTAAGGGGGTAAGTTCTGCCCCCTGCTGGAAATTCAAAGTAAAACCTAGATCCAATTCCTCATTTAATGTCTCATTGACTCCGAATTAAGATGTCATTAGTATACATCCAGTAAGTTCGCCTTACAGAGCCCCATCCATTATGTTGCTGTGCACTAGACTCCTTTAGATTTCATACAGTAAACCCATCGATCCTGCAACTAGCTTGAGCCAAGCAGAGATTGGTGTTGATTGATTTGGGAATTATTTGGAAGTCGTCTGAATTGAATGTTGTGGTACATCATCGAGAAAGCAATTTTGTGGCTTAAGCAAAATATGTCTTGGGGAAAAAAGAGGAACCAATGAACAAATATAAGACCTCCACAACAGTTTGTCAGATCTGTGTTTTGTTTTGACTGCATGGCTGTGTGGGGGATATCTGATTTTTGTTTTGGTTGTACTGTAACTCTTTAATTGCTGTTACGAATTATATTGTTCAAAATGGTCAAATGATATTCACTTCATTGCTAGCACTGCTGTATGTTGGACAGGGGAGAGTATGTTAATGAGTAAGCTCATTATTTTAACTGCTTATCCATGAAGATTCATTAATGGTGCTTGTTATTCTGACATGCATACCAGCAAATCCTTGGCATTGCAATTCTTTTCCCTTTCATGATTGTTTGTGTTTATTCTGGTCATAAGCAGAAATTTGCTGGAAAAGCTCAGCGTCTGTAAAGGGAAATCAAAGTTAACGTTTTGGGTCCTCAGAACTGGTGGTAGCTAGGAAAGCGTCAGTTCTTATGCTGAAGACATAAAGAGTTTGGGGAGGGGGTAAGGAGTAAATGATAGGTGGGGATAGAGCTCAAAGAGAGAAAAGAACAGTTGGACAGACAAAGGAATAGATTAGAATCTGGCTATGAGGCTGATTAGCTACTTATGGGGACTGTTAATGGCTAACAATGGATTGTGTTTATTAGCAGACACTGTGATAACAAGGTAAAAACAATGACTGCAGATGCTGGAAACCAGATTCTGGATTAGTGGTGCTGGAAGAGCGTAGCAGTTCAGGCAACATCCGAGGACAGGCAAAATCCAAGGACAGGCAACATCGACGTTTCGGGCAAAAGCCCTTCATCAGGAATAAAGGCAGAGAGCCTGAAGCGTGGAGAGATAGGCTAGAGTAGGGTGGGGGTGGGGAGAGAGTAGCATAGAGTACAATAGGTCAGTGGGGGAGGAGATGAAGGTGATAGGTCAGGGAGGAGAGGATGGAGTGGATAGGTGGAAAAGGAGCTAGGCAGGTCGGACAAGTCTGGACAAGTCATGGGGACAGTGCTGAGCTGGAAGTTAGAAACTAGGATGAGGTGGGGGAAGGGGAAATGAGGAAGCTGTTGAAGTCCACATTGATGCCCTGGGGTTGAAGTGTTCCGAGGCGGAAGATGAGGCGTTCTTCTTCCATGCGTCTGGTGGTGAGGGAGCGGCGGTGGAGGAGGCCTTGACCTATCTCTCCACGCTTCAGGCTCTCTGCCTTTATTCCTGATGAAGGGCTTTTGCCCGAAACGTCGATGTTGCCTGACTGTGATAACAAGGCCTGGTGTGTGGTAATAGGGACTAGGATATGGGAGAGTTCAGGCCCTAAAGTTATTGAACTTGATATTGAGTCCAGAGGGCTGCAGGGTCCCCAGGCGGAAAATGAGATGCTGGTCTTCCAGCTTGTGCTGAGCTTTGTTGGAGTACTGCAACAAGCCCAAGATAGAAATGTTGGCCAGAGAATAGGATGGTGTGTTGAAGTGGCTGGTCATAGTTGGGCGATTGTTCGTAATGCATCATTGACACAGCACTCCTGCCAGCTCCGTGAGCTTCAGAATAAAATGGGCTCCAATTCTACGTATTGTCCTGCTCCCTACCCTGCAAGTTTTTGTCAGTGCATGACATGAATTATCTTCTGAAACATTCATTGATCCACAAGTGGTGGCAAAACATGAAGAGACTTTGGATAAGTGGCAACTGTGGTTAGTCCTGCTCCCTTAGCATCCCAATGTCTCAAGGCACCTCACAGAAGCATTATCAAATAATATTTGACACCAAACTACAAAGAAAGATATTGGAGCAGACAATCAAAAGATTGACCCAAATAGTTATGTTTTAAGGCAAGTTTTAAAGGAGAAACTAGAGAAAAAACATTTAGGGAGAGAATTCAAGAGTTTGGAGTCAAGACAGTTGAAAGTAAGGTTGCTTATGGTGGAGTGATTAAAATTAGCATATTCAAGGTGTCAACATTGGAGGGACGCAAAGGGCGTGGGGTGTAAATGTGATGACAAAGATGGATTTGAAAGCAAGAATGTGAATTCAAACAGGGGGCATTATTTGACTGGGCGCCAGTGTAATTCAGCAATTGCAGAGGGTGCTTGGTAAATGGGATTTGGTGTGAGTTAGGATTTGAGCAGCAGAGCAGTGGATGGCCTCATGTTTACAGAGGCTAAAATGTTAGTCAGCCAAGAGTGCATTGGAATAGCGATGTCTCACGGTAACAAAGAAGTACAGCAGAGTGTACAGTGAGCTGAAGCAGAGGCAAAATTGGGAAGTCCTGGAGGAGCAAGTAGCCGGTCTTCATGATGGTGTGAACGTGTGGTTGTAAGTTCATCTCTGGGTTAAATGTGAGCTCAAGATTGCCAATAGTTTGCTTCAGCTGGCAGGTTGTTGTCAAAGAAGGTAAGGAGCGGATTTTGTGGAGGGTGATCAAAGAAAGTAGTTTCAGTCCTTCACTCATTTATTTGGAGGAAATTTCTCCCCCTTCAGGTCTGGATGCCAAGTGAGCATTCTGATGAGTTTGCAATGAGGTAGAGGGGTGGGAGAGAGGTGGTTGTGAGCTATAGCCAGGTGTCATCAGTGTGCTTATGGAAACTGAAGCTACATTTTCAAATGATTCTGCAGTGGAGGAAATCCTGAGAGAGAGTGTGTGCAGGAGCAGAAAGATGAAGCATCGTAATCTGCTAAGTGTGGGTACGTCTTGAAGGCTGGTTTGAGACCCTCATGCAAACCATGAATACATTAACAAAATCCGTTCCATTGTCCAATTTTATTGGTAGGAAATAAATCATCAGCTCTTGATAAGCTTGTTTTTTTTAAATATTGTAGTTAGAATAGGTTGAGTAATTTGGTGATTAAAAGGTGACCGTTAAGTAGGAAATAACTTAAATGTGTTTAAACAGTTTAAACACATTAGTGGATTTGCTTAATTGAATAGAACTTCTGATTATCTTGATATGCCACTGAAGTTCTGTTAATAGTTCATTTGTATACTGGTCTTGTGTATACAGCAGTGTTGAGATTAGATGAATAGAATGACCCTTGAGTTAATCCATAACTATTCATTAGAGTTTATAAAAAAGACTCTTCATTGGCCAATGTCTTTAGGGTCGTTCTTTAGTTAATTCAATTTAAACCTACCCAGTCAGTCCCTATTACTGAGATAGTTCATGGATCAGTCCAGGTCTACAGGACAATGCTTTAATCACTTGCAGCCTATAAGGCAATCCAGGTCAGTAATCTGCTTCTTGGTCCCATAAGTGCAGCCTGTGATTAATGCTTAATGATTAATGGTCAATGATTAATGGTTAATTCAGTCAAAGAAGTAGGGTTCAGTACAGTCCTGATGAACCAGGTCTCAAATTGAAAAGTGAGGACTGATTTCAGGTGTTAAGTATTTGATAGGATAAATACAAAAGAAGAGGAATCAAAGTGCCATCTTGGGATTAGAGCTACATTATTTAGGAGCTAGAATCAGAAAGCTCTTTGTCACGCAAAGGATGGTACAAGTTTGGAACTCCTGCCACTCTCACTCTGAAAGGCTGGGGGGGACAATTGGAGTGTTCAGGATTGAGATGGACAGAATTTCACCACATAATCAAGTCAGGGGAAAGGCAGTGGAGTTGCGTTTAGAGAGACAGAGACTGTCACCCTCCCAATACTGCAGTAAGTGTATTAAGAGCCAACTGTTTTGTGTCATGGAAGGAATTGCTCCCTTTTTTGCTGATGACATATCCCAGACTCCATTTTCCAGTGTATCCCCCCCCCCCCCCCCCCCCCCAAAATGAAAATTTAAACACTTTGTGGCGAGAGAGAAATCTGCTCTTGGGGTGCTAAAGTTTTGTTTGTCTTTTTAAAAGTTGGCAATAAACAGCTGAGTAAGATTGCACTGTTGGGTTGGTTCTCTATGAAAATACTTATTGAGACAGATCTGTACCAGCAAAACATTGTTTATGCATGGTCTCAATGTAATAAAAGATAAATCACGACGTGTCATCAATTCCCACGTGGCTGCAGCTGTGATTACAGAACATCCCTGAGCACTGACTCCACAGGAAGGGAAGTATTCTTGGGTTAGGCTGGGCCAGGAAATGTCAGCCTGTTCCTGGCAATGCAGCGTGCCTGTTGACAAATACCAGAACGGCCCTTTTCAACATCTCTACAAAATTATTAACAATTCAGCACAGTTGAACAGGGAGCCATTTGGAAGGATGCCTCCAGGATCCACAGTCGAGAAAACCCAGAGGCTCATCTTCTCCACTTCCCACTCAAACCCAGACTCTGAAGTTGGTTTGTCTCCAGGCATTTGTGGAATACACTAGCAATTGAATGACTTGTGATTGGTCTCCTAACCCACACGTCACTGCAAACCTGCAATACAACTCCGACTGCTGGACATTCCTGAATCTGGGTTTTCAGGTCACCTGTTCACCATGATGACCATATAGCAGTATGTTTGGAATCCATTACAATGATTGGATAGGGTTGAGATTGTTATATATCTTCATGGAGCAGCATGACTATCTGAGCAACCAAAGTCAGTGAGTCCATGTATTTGTTGCTAGAGCTGATGTTTCCATTGTCTTTACTTGGCAGAAGAGTTTTCGAAGCTGAAACTTTATTGCTGGAACAGCACAGCAGGTCAGGCAGCATCTAGGGAACAGAAGACTCGACGTTTCGGGCACATGCCCTTCTTCATTTCCTGAAGAAGGGCATGTGCCCGAAACGTCGAGTCTTCTGTTCCCTAGATGCTGCCTGACCTGCTGTGCTGTTCCAGCAATAAAGTTTCAGCTTTGATCTCCAGCGTCTGCAGACCTCACTTTCTCCTAGAAGAGTTTTCGATACATGCACCACTTCCCTGCCTTCCCATTTTGCAGGTTGATCATAATCTCAGTTCTTGAGGACACTGGGGATACAGAGCTGAAGGATATCCTTCAGCTGAAGGGAGCTGAACCATCCTAAAGATGTCTCTTCCCCCCTACCCCCATCACTCCTTCAATGGTTCCAGGTTCTTCCAGTTCTCTCTAATCTGAAATCCCTGTGCATTAGATTCATCCTGAGCTCTCAATGTAATTTTGTCCGTACTCCCTTTGTTCTGCTGATGAGATTTATTTTGGAATAGTGTTTCAGATTTTTTTCATAAATTGCAGTGAATGATCTTGTGTACCTTAGTTCATCCACTTTAAATCTCAGAAGTCCGAGTTTCCTTGGTCTTGATTCAGCCCTCTTGATGAGGTAGGGAAATGACCTCTGTCATTATCCCACTGTGATGTCTTGTCATTGATTAAAAATCTACAGATATTAAATGTACAAAGGGTCATTCAATAAGAGTGGTCACCCTGGGAGTTGGATCCCAATAATGGCTGGATGTTTCACAAGGCAAGTGGAAAAAATAAAATTCAGCACCCTATCCCTAAAATCATACATTGTATGCATTGCAAGCTAAATTTGTAAATGTACTCTCCATCATCTGTATTTTGGCATGAATCTTCCATTTCTCATATATATTGTTTAATTTTTCTGAAAATCTGTACTTTGAAGCATTTACCAACATTACAGGTGATCATATCTACTTTGTGGCAATATATCTACGGATTAGCGTTCACATGTGCTCGGAAACCAGCAACCTCGAAACCAAGTGGAGTGCCTAGCAAGCCAACAGGACTAGAGGGATTGAATTTTCTCAGCACATGTGGCCGCTGGAGCTGATACATCATTTAAACCATTGATTCATCCACAACGTGCTGGAGAGTAGAATGTTCGATTCTAACACTGGGCTCAAGAATCGAATACATTGAGAGTCTGGAGTGAGTCCAGACTGCATTAATCTGAAATTAATTTGATTCTGAATGACTCCATCTGTCTATGTTAAAGGAAGCTCAAGACTTTTTGATGAAGTGTGATTGACTCATGATGCAAGCTCCCCAAGCCAGATGGAGCGTCAAAAGTGAAAGAAATAACCAGGGGGAAGAAAAACAAAAAAACGACTGTTAATGCCAGGGATTAGGGAAAGGTCGTTTTAATATTCTGAAGCATATTGCATGCTTTGATGGATGTGCACTGCTTTTGGGTCACATGCTGCAGTTAGCACCTTCTTTTCTGACCTGCTGAAGCCAATGGAGAATCATTTTTCTTTCAGCTGTTTGCTATGAATCAAACCTTTCACTTTGATAACATTTGTTTCATGAGTGAGTTTGCAAAATGAGCAGCCAAGCGGTGAATTGACAGACTAACAGTGATGGTGAGAGGCACATTTGCAGGCAGGCACACTGTGGAACAGTCCTGTAGTGAGCTTGGAAAACTTCATTCGGCAATTAGTCAGAGACAGTTACTTAAGGATCAGGGTTGTTGGGGGTGGGGGGTGTGGGGTGAGAGAAAAACCATCAAATGTCCTGCCAATCATAGTTGTTCCCTCGGTAATTCTTTCTTTGCTTTGATGACACTGTTGCTGCACCTCTCTCTCTCTCGTCCCACAACCTAGTGAGATTTGTTCTGTTACACGTATGGTGTTCCACTGTGGGGTTCATTTCTAACACTGAGGCACTTTGTCAGCAATGAGGATTCATTAGCTCGGTTGGCTGGATAGCTAGGCTATGAGGCAGAGTGATATGAACAATGCTGGGTCAGTTCCTGCACTGGCTGAAATTACCATCGAGGAATCTCCTTCTCAACATCTTCCCTTGCCTGGAGTGTGGTGACCTTCAGTTTAACCTATCACCAGTCACCTCTCTCTGATGAGAGACCAGCCCTATGATTCAGTGGAACTATGGTTTTAATTTACCAAATGATCCTTGCCAAAGCTCTTACCAATCAAGTGATGAGGGTCTTTGAATGTTTTACTGCCCTACACTCCATGTCATCATTCCACCACCTCTTACATGGCAAGAGGCAGCTAATAAATGCTGAAAAATGTGTTGCTGGAAAAGTGCAGCAGGTCAGGCAGCATTCAAGGAACAGGAGGATCGACATTTTGGGCGTAAGCCCTTCTTCAGGAATCAGACGACTCCCTCGTCAAGTCCACACCCCCGACCAACCCAACCTCCACTCCCGGCATCTTCCCCTGCAACCGCAAGAAATGCAAAACTTGCGCCCACACCTCCCCCCTCACTTCCCTCCATGGCCCCAAGGGATCCTTCCATATCCATCACAAATTCACCTGCACCTCCACACAAACCATTTACTGCATCCACTGCACCCAATGTGGCCTCCTCTACATTGGGGAGACAGGCCGCCTACTTGCGGAACGTTTCAGAGAACACTTCTGGGACACCCGCACCAACCAACCAATCCAACCACCCCGTGACTGAACACTTTAACTCCCCCTCCCACTCCGCCAAGGACATGCAGGTCCTTGGCCTCCTCCATCGCCAGACCATGGCAACACGATGCCTGGAGAAAGAGCGCCTCATCCTCCGCCTAGGAGCCCTCCAATCACAAGGGATGAATGCAGATTTCTCCAGCTTCCTCATTTCCCCTCCCCCCACCTTATCTCAGTCCCAACCCTTGGGCTCAGCACCGCCTTCTTGACCTGCAATCTTCTTCCCGACTTCTCCACCCCCACCCCCTCTCCGGCCTATCACCCTCACCTTAACCTCCTTCCACCTATCGTATTCCCAACGCCCCTCCTCCCTACCTTTTATCTTAGCCTGCTTGGCGCACCTTCCTTAATCTGCAGTCCTCACTTTCTCCCATTGCTAATAAACGCAGCAACTCTGGCTGAAAGCACAGAACTGTCAAGGCAACTAGCCAGATTTAAATAGCTGAGTATTGAAACACTGTTTTGCTTGAAAGGATCTGTCTTGGGGAGTAGTTAAGAAGACCCAGAAGAAATGTGGCAGAATTTCTCTCCAGAATGTATAGCAACGTCACAATCTATGGGGAGCAGTTTGTAAACAAGCTCTGAGAAGAATGTTCTTGTTTGCAGGAATGGCTTTTCACAGTCTCTGCTTTTTAATGCTGTTAACTGTTCTATGTCTTTCTACTGGTTATGAATTTCTGAGCTGGTCAGATAAAGAGTCAATTTTTATAGTGGAATCTTCTGGTAAGTTACGCAAATCTTTAAATCCTCATCAGTTTGGGACTTAGCAGTGCCTCATCTTAACCTCTCCTCACGACTCCTGGCTGCAGTGTACTACAAATTTATAACTGGATCATCCCATGCTTCATTCCTGGCCTTAGTGCCTGAGAAGTGATAAAGCCACTGCAGAATGGAGGTCAGACAATGGCCAAATATTTTGCTTTGGCCCCAATAGAAAATAGACTCCAATGATACTCTATATTGTGCTGGATGTTCAATAGACCATCAGTTTGGCCCATATGATTTACAGATGCTGATTTCTATCCCGTTAACAGAGCTGATGAAAGAAGACAGATAGTTTGAGGGAGCTGCTTTCCCAGACCCACTGCTCCCAGAAATGTAGTTACCAGCCTCAGCAAAATGAGATAGAGACACAGCGATTTCACAACACCCAGAGTGGATGTTCAGGAGAGGTTTCCAATGGTAGGAGAGACTAGGACCTGAGGGCACAGCCTTAGAGTAAAGGGAAGACCTTTTAGAACGGAGATAAGGAGAAACTTCTTCAGCCAGAGAGTGGTGAATCTATGGAATTCATTGTCACAGAAGGCTGGGGAGACCAGGTCATTGAGTATATTTAAGACAGAGATAGATAGGTTCTTGAGTATCAAGGGTTATGAGGGTAAAGTGGGAGAATGGAGTTGAGAAACTTATCAGCCATGATTGAATGATGGAGCAGACCCGATGGGCTGAATGGCCTAACTTCTGTTCCTGTGTCTTATGGTCTTATAAAACTTTCAATTGTTTTTAACTTCTGGCCACTGAATGAATGCTCCCACAGCCGCGTTTAGGGAAGCATACTCGATGAGCGAATGTGCAGGAACAGGGTGTGGTCAATCCTTCTTCTGTAAACAATCTTTTTGCTGCCGAAGCCAGCTTTCAGGGCATTCTCCAATCCAGGGAGTTGTTACATTTGCTTGTTCCAAAATATTAGTTCCATGCAGTTCTGCATAGAAATAGGGACAGGGCTAATTAAAAGATATTCAATTGGTCACTCAGAGCGGTTCATTGATCACTGAGGAGTTTAAAGGTGGCAGGCAATGAGACTGGAGGCCAGTGGGTGTGTGAGAGAAAAGTTGGGCAGTGATGCTTTGAGCTGTCCTGCTGAGAAGGCAACCAAACTACATTGGTTCCACATAGGGGTATCGACGTGAAGTCATGGGACAATTCTCTGTGCTGTCGGACTCTGGCAAGAATTCTAGGAACTAGAAGGCAGCTAAATGTTGAAGTTAGGTTTCTGGAAAGTTCCCAGTAGCTATGGGAGCTCAGAACAAGCAGTGTGCCACTAACAATTTATCCCCGCCAAAGGTGGGGTTTGAAAACCCCTCAGGCAGTATTTGCTTGAATCGTCTGAGTAAGTACAGGGCTTGGGGTTGGGGTGGGGGTGGGGAAGAAAGCTCAGGCTGGTTCTGGCTTGGTGAAGCCAGTTGTCAGTGAAAAGCTGGAATTGTGCCTGTGAGTAAGCATTGAAGTGCAATTTCCGGAACCCAGGGAAACACAAAGCCAAGAAAGGACAGTGATTCACCAGAATGGGAGCAGTTATTGGGAGAGCATGATGGATCAGCACTAGAAGATATTTTAAAGCCAGATCAGCAAATGTGAAGAATTGTATTTCTTTGTGAGATTTGATGATCAACTGTGTTATTAATGTTGGAGGAGAATTGCTGTGAAATCCATAGGTTGTGTCAAATTTGCTTTTGTTGGGTGTGGTCTGTTCACTCGCAGTGAATTTACCCTTTATTTGTCATTTATTAATTCTGGGTGTTAGAATATAAGATATGTACATGTTGCATTAGTGTTCTAACATGTAGGGTAAAATTTATTGTTATTTGTTCCAAACTGTGCAATCTTGTGGCTTTATTCTCTTGGTAAATTCCCTGGATCTCCTACTTTACTCTTATTAAAAGAATAACAAAATTGCTAATGTCTGAATCATAACAGGGTCTCATTGGAGTTCAGTAACTCTTTTGCGAAGTTTGATCTGTTATTGTGAATGGCCCAGTAGCTAGACCCATGTTGCCAACTCGATATAAACACAAATAAAAAACAGGGAGTGCTAGAGAAACTCAGCTGGCCTGGTAGCATCTGTGGAGAGTGAAACAGTGTTAATGTTGAGAGTCTGATATGAGTCTTCTACAATTTGATTCTTTCCCCACAGTATTTGATTTTATTACATATAAGCTCAGATCTCATTAATTTATTTTTGAATCAAAGCAATGTTTTGAGCTTTCATTGGGATTTTTAAATTATTGCCGTCCTGTCCCACCTAATGAGCATGGCTCGGGCAGCTGCTTTAACATAGGAAAGTTACAAAAGTGTACAAAAGAAAAGCTACAAGTCTACATAAGAGCTCGTTGCCTAGTCTATGCATTTTATTGAGGCAAAAGCCCACCTGAAAATGATTTTAAAATGTTACCCTGGTGACAAGTTAGACAGACCAATGTTTTAAACATTATTGCTGACCTTTAACGCTGTAAAAATGAATTTAATGGGCTTTTAACTGTAATGTGCGGCGTGAAAAGGTTTTACTCTGCAGTTGTTTTCAAAATTACTGCCCACCATTAAGATCCATTTCCATCTCACTCCGACTGCTGTTTCCAACACAACTGCCAATTGTTGTGTCTTGGTATTAGTTGTCCGCTTGTCTCTGGGAAACACTAAGTCTTGCTTTCATCTAGCCTCTTGCTGTATTCCACCTGACGCAAACTGCAGGCCATCAATCTCCTACCCTATATCAAGTGTTGCTCACCCCAATTCTTGTTAACCTCCCAGTTTCACTGCGCGTTGACTTCTGAACCACTCCTCCCACCATCCAAACCCATTTACAAATGACACCTTGGCTTGGTTCCATCCTGCCTCTACAATCTCTTTCCGCTCTGTCTCAACGCAATCTGTGCACAGCCCACATTCAGAATTGGATGGGCTAATCGGGGTCAATCATGTGGATGTAGGAACAGCAAGTCGGTGCTTATGGAGAGCAGATTTTTCTGAATGGTAGCTGTCTCTCACAGGATAGAAAAATTCAGGCAAGTATGGAAGAGAAAGTAGTTTCATGAGTACAAACCCAATTTAACTTGTGGAGGGTGAATGCATTACTGGGATTGAAAATAAGTTTTTAAGTGTTAGCGCTCAGTCCGTTTTTAATCTGTGTACTTCTGGCGGATATGGGCTTGGGCATAGGAACTGCGATTTTGAATTTTGTTGCTGGCACGAAAGTAGGGGTTTGTTAAATAGTGAGGACCTCAGGAAAGTATGGTTCATAGATGGATGGGTAAATGGCTAAAGCTACTTAATATATTCAAAGTTAAAAATTACACAACACCAGGTTATAGTCCAACAGGTTTATTTGAAATCACAAGCTTTCAAAGCGATTTTTTTTTTTACCAATCCAACTCTGGCACTCCCACATCTTAAGTATAGTGAAGTATAAGGTAATACATTTTGGGAACGTAAATGAGGAATGAGACTGTATAAACCATGGATAGAGGATGTGGAGGGGTAAGAGTGAGGCTTAGTAATTCATGTATGTCAGGACAAGTTCCAATGCCATATTCTTAATGTGTTTGCTGCTCTTGGTGGGAATGGGAGGCCAGCAGACAACAGCGGCTTTGGGCACACAGAAGAAAATTTACCCAAGCACTCAGCGCCTTACCATAGTCTGGTCACTTGTTCAGCACAATACTCGGGTAATCATTCTGCATTCAAGTAGCACCTTTTATCCCCCACCTCCCACACTGCCCAGCTTTCTCTTCTGAGCTTGTGTTTGAGGTTTGGTGACTTGGCCTGAACCTGATAAAAGGTGATGATTTGCAGCAAAACAAAAATCAGAATCTGATATGATGAACTTGCAGCGTCTTCTTCAAAGTTTTAGAAAACTGCATGTGGTTTGAGAGATGTTACTGGGAAAGTGAATACTTGACCTGGGGCACAGGCCAGCATGGTGACTCAGTAATGAGCACTGTTGCCTCACAGCGCCAGGGACACGGGTTCGATACCAGCCTCGGGCGTGTGTCTGTGTGGAGCTTGCACGCTCTCCCCATGTCTGCGTGGGTTTCCTCCCACAATCCAAAGATGTGCAGGTTAGGTGAATCAGCCATGCTAAATTGCCCCATAATGTTCAGGGATATGTAGGTTAGGTTCATTAGTCAGGGTTAAATGTAGAGTAATGAGGTACGGGAACGGGTCTGGATTGGTTACTCTTCGGAGAGTCAATATGGACTTGTTGGGCTGAAAGGCCTGTTTCCACACTGTAGGGATTCTATGATTCTGCTCTTCTGAGTTTAAATTTTGCTGCTTTTAGTGTAGGCACTAATTCAGCGAGTGGAATTCATAGGAGCAGAGGATCTGGGACCGAGAGTAGGCCTTTTGGCCCTTTTGAGTCTGCTTCCCCATCTTCGATCTGGTTGTAGTCGCCACTCCACTACCTTGTCTACACCCTACAACTCTTGATTCACTTGGCAAGAGCCAGCCTCTGCTTACCTCCTGAGGAGGAGAATTCCAAAAACCATCTATGCTCTGAGGAAAGTAGCTATCCCAACCTTCAGTTGCACCAAAGCGTTAATTCAAGTAAGAAATGGCTGGTTTGGATTTGAGCAGAGAAATACCTTGGCGCTGCTTCTGCCAATGTAACTCAGTAACACATCCACTTATTTTAAATGGAGAAATGCTTCTTTAAAATGTCACTCCGGTGTGTTTAACATCCACGTTACTATCGCTGACAGCAATTGTTTCCCAATTTGTTCACATGTATTGCTACCCATTTATCACTTGTCGAAGGTTATGCTCATGAAAGACCTGATTCTTCAGTATTTCAGATGGGTCTGAGTACATTACAGGGTTTATTTTAAAAAAACCAAACCGATCGGGTCAATTGTCCACTGGATTTTGCAGTGAGGTCAGTACAATGTGAAAAGCCAGGGTGCAGTGGCTAAGTTTTCTTTTAAATTTGTTCATAGGATGAGGACATTGCTGTCTGGACAAGCATTTATTGCCCATCCCTAATTGCCCAGAGAGCAGTTGAGTCAACCACTTTGCTACATATAGGCCAGACCGGGTAAGGATGGCAGTTTCCTTCCCTAAAGTACATCGGTGAACCAGGCGGGTTTTTCCCAATAATGACATGGTCGTCATTAGGCTCTTGATTTCAGATTTTTGTTAAAAATTGAATTCAAATTCCACCATCTGTCGGGGCAGGATTTGAACCCAGGTCCCCAGAGCAGTATCAACATTGCTGGCTTAACAGTCCAGCAATAATACCACTAGGCCATCACTTCCCTGCGGTCAAAGTGAGTGACTGAATGATTGGATCCCTCACTTCAGTTAACATGGTACTGTCAACTGTGTCGAGTAGGGTCAGAGCAGGGGATGGTAGTGGGTCTCTCTTCCTCCAAAGATCTCTCTCAACAAATATCAACCATCTCGTGGACTTGCAAGCTCATTTTGTTCTGAAGGTGACTCTCAAACCTTCCCGCTTGATACAGAGGATTTGAACTCTTGGTTACCAAGCTGTTGTGTAGGACTGAAACTGCGATATAACCATACCATCCTGGGTTTATATATTAAACTCAGAGTTATCACTGCAGTGCAGTATGATTAACTGCAGATGTTAGCTTGATTGGACTATTTCTAGACTTGGCTTCAGAACAAAAAGATATTAAAATGAAAAGGAAAGAAGTGTTTGAAAGTGTAGGTTGCTGAAATGCGGTATACATCATTATGGATACAATCAAAAGTACCTCGTACAGGCGTGGGGATTTCTTCCTGATTTAATGTTCTTTAAATATCTTGATGTATGTTCTTGCATGCGTTTTTTTTGTGAAATTCAAATTAAAATGATCATTGTAACAATCCATCTTTAAAAATAGGGATTATTCACTTTGAAGACATACTTAGACACGAGGGAAAAGTTCTTTCTCCAGCATGTACATCAAAGGGCCTCAACTCTGATTTCAGTGAGAATCAGACCGAGAGGAAATTGGTGATTTGTGTTTTCACTCTCGCTGAGCAATATGATTCGACTTTTCACAGGGCTCCCCACCGCTTCCCAAAAAAATATAAAATCCTCTTTATGGAACTGTTTCTTATCTTAACACATCATCCCACTAGACATCTAGGGCTTGGTGACTGCTTTGGTGAAGTTGTGAATTAGTAGCTCTACAGATGCCAGGTAGAATACTCACTGTGCTGGACTCCAGCGCTCAGTCTCTGGGCTAACCCTCTGGAACAAATGCAAGCTGACTGGTCCCTTTTGAGGGTTGGGTTCCACTATAGAAAACCACAGATGCAGATCCTTAGGATGAGATGCTACAGATTTTTTTTATCGCTTATGTTTATGCCCTTTTCTGCCTGTGTACTGTAATTCTATTCATTTTCCCTAATATCTATCCAATTGCCCTACCACCATTCCTTATGTGCCTTTACACCTCTGCATTGCACCCTTCCTAAATAAGGAATTTGGGATTGTAGCAGGGAGGGGGCATTGCGAATTTGATAGCTGTAGCCGGAGCTCTAGAATTCAACCAGTGTAGCTGGTGGGGGCAAGGGGTACCTTTGTTTAAACTTCGGCTTGTGTTAATAGGGATGCAAGGGGATAGAATCACCTGAGATGCCAGCAAGTGAATAGCTGACAGACATGCGCAGAGTAGGGAGCGAGGGGTGGCATTTCCACACAGCTGTTATCTCAGCACAATGCAAGGCAGTACTGGGTGCAATCAAGTTAATAATGGAGCAATTACATCCAGATGAATATCCTCTAAAGGCTTTTAAGAAGTGTCTTTTATTGCAAAGGCAAATGATTAAATGTACACAAGCACATCAGTTTGACAGAAATGGTAAACGGGATGGTTTTAAAAAAAAGAACTGCAGGTTAGCCAAGCAGACGATGAATCGAGCTATTAAACTGACAAGTGGGATAGACCACAAATCTTCCTGTAATGTGAAAGATCTGGATGGGCCCGGGGTTGTGAGTGATGGTCCTGTACTTAAGTGATTACCAGAGAAGATTGGTGCCAGTTGAGTTTGGCTGTGTTCTTTTGGTGCTCATGATCATATACTCACTAGATCCCTGTGGTATTCGGACAGTACTGAGCCACCTAGTCACTGACTGTGCTAATGTGTCAAATGATTACTGACAGCAGTCTGGGACGTTAGCCGGGCAGGAGTCCAAATACAGGCATTGCTTTCAACTCACTGTGTCATGTTGGTCGTGACGTTTATGCTGAAATCCATGGATTTCTGATGGACCTCCTAAACGATGTCAGATGCCAATGCTGCCTCCCAAACGAAAATTGCACTGCAGAATTTCCAAGCTATCGGTTGTGCTTGCATCCTGCTTAATCCATCACATCTCAACTGCATGCCTTAACAAAAAATAACTATCAGTTGTGGGGGCCAGGATAGAGGAGAAATCCTTTCCCTTATGTATCAGGCTTAGGGGAGTTGTGGCAACATATCTCGTTTTTGATTTTTAAATCTCTCGGCAGGGTAAGGGTTAAGAGTTTAAGGAAAGGACTAAGATTCCTTGCATTCTTTTGGAAGTGTTTCCTTTGTGCCTGGCAGCTGAAATTAATGTCCCTTGATTTATCTCATTTGTTCCTCATGACCATCAGACAGTGGTGCCTTGTGCATGTTGATCTCTAGACATTTTAGCGCTTCAGATTTTCAAGTACCAATTCCTTCGAAGGCAGGATCAGAGTCAACATCTTCCTGCATTGCAAGGAAAACTACGTTGTTTCTGAATCTATCACAGTTCCGCACGCCTCCCCCCGACCCACCCCCACCCCCGACTGTCTTGGAAAACAAAAACAGAGTATATTGAGTTTGTCCCTTTCAATGTCAGGTAGATATCCCAATAAAAGATGGAGCCCATTCTATGAAAAGAAACACAAGATCCATTTTGTGCACAGTCAGATCAAACAAACAACAATCAGAAATTTAGCAGATAATCTGTTGTGGTGAGAGTGATTTGAAGATCAATATTGGTCAGGCCCTGAGGGAGAATTCCCCGGCTCTTCTTCTATTTGCCAAGGATCTATCTTCCCTCTCGGGTACAAGATCCAATAGGTGGAAATGTAAACACTACATAGGAGAATTCAGAGCTAAAGCTCTTCCTCCAGTCACCGGAGATGTTTCTCACTTTGGAACTCTGAGGCAAGAAGGCAAACATTGAGGTGGAATGCAGGGTTTTAGTTTGGGGTCTGGCCCTTACACTGTGCAGGGTAGACAACTAGCAATGATTTTCCAATTGGCCAGCTACTGACTAGAGGGTTCACCTGCCACCTGAATAATGACAGCAGGGTGGGTGCCTTGAAGCTGGAGGTCCAATAGGAAGGCTTGGATCAAAAGGAGCAGCAGCTTGCCTTTCCGGGTAAGGCCTTGGGAGGGTGAGGGGTGGATGTGCAGGAGAAAGCAGGAACAGGGGATGCAGTTTGATAATCAGCCATGGTCACATTGGATACCAGTGCAGGCTCAAAGAGCTGATTGACCTCCTCCACACATTTTCTGTGTTTCTAAATTCCCGTATTTACAACAAAGGACAGAGATGCCAGGCCACCTGCATCAATGGAGAGCTGCACTCCAGGGTGATGTGAGGCCAGGCAGGCAGGGATAGTCTCAAAGCCGAGTAATGACCCTCATAGTCCATCGCCAGCAGCTGTCTACGTCTGGCTGACCTCCCAATGCTACAGGAGACCCCACTGCCTACTGGCAAATTCCAGTGCCATTTGGCTAACCACTGCTCAATGGGCAGATAATGCCAGTATAACCTTTCTTCATAGCCCTCTGCCTGCAAACTCCCCAAACAAGCCTAACCTGTACAAACAGACCTTGGGGTGAAGGTTCATAGTTCCTTGAAAGTGGAGTTGCAGGTAACCAGGGTGGTGAAGAAGGCATCAGTATATTGAGTATAGGAGTTAGGATCGGATGTTGCGGCTGTACAGGACATTGGTCAGGCCACTTTTGGAGTACTGTGTTCAATTCTGGTCTCCCTGCTTATAGGAAAGCTGTTGTTAAACTTGGAAGGGTGCAGAAAAGATTAACAAGGATGTTGCCGGTGTTGGAGCGTTTGAGTTATAGGGAATGGCAGAATAGGCCGAGGCCTGTTTCCCTGGAGAGTTGGAGGCTGACGGATGACTTCATCGAGGTTTATAAAATCATGAAGGGCATGGATAGGGTGAATAGCCAAGGTCTTTTCCCTGGGATAGGGGAGTCCAAAACTTGAGGATGTACGTTTAAGGTGAGAGGGGAAAGATATAAAAGAGACCTAAGGGGAAACTTTTTCACACAGAAGGTGGTACGTGTATGGAATGAGCTGCCAGAGGAAGTGGTGAAGGCTGGTACAATTACAACATTTAAAAGGCATCTGGATGGATATATGAATAGGAAAGGTTTAGAGGAATATGGGCCAAGTGCTGCCAAACCAGACCAGATTAATTTAGGATATCTGTATGGCATTATCAAGTTGAATCGAAGGGTCTGGTTACAACTCTATGACTCTGTGTACAGATTATAAGATACCATTTTTGAGCAATTGGATGGTGATGATGGATATCAATATATCTAGTTGTGCAAGGCCCTGAAGAACACAAAATTGGTGTCTCTAGATCCATGTTCTACTAGGTTAGCTGCTCCCAGTCAGGTCAATGTTTACAATTGTGTCATTGACTTTCAGTAAGAGAATAACATTAGGTGGAGTTTCCCATTTGTGCTAACCAGCGGGTGATTCACCGTTGAATGCTGCATGCTGTAAAACATCCAAAAGGGATGCATTTGGCACTGCAGTGTTGCCATCATGGTTGATCGGCCTGTTGCTGTTTAGGCTTGCATGCACATAAAAGCTATTTTATTGAGAGATCGAGCAGAACTGCAGCTGAAGTGATCACGTTGAGGAGAAAGGGTAAAGCAGAAAGAGCTGAGGGACAGTCTACTCTCGTGACATTGCACATTCTGTTTCCACTGGGGGAGGGCAAGGCCAGTTACTGCTGGTCAAAGTGATGAGCCAGCGAGTATCCCAGACCTATCAAACTAAGAGTTGTTTTGTTAAATTTGCGACTCATTTTGAGTTGGTCAGTATGCAAAATTGTCAAGCACATTGTGGTTAAGATTTCAAGCAGCTTTTCAATAGCTGCTCCAGACTGGTTAATGAAGTGTGCAGGCTTTTGTCAACCATTTTTTAAAAAAAAACAAGATTTGTTTATCAGATGTTTACAACTGGCTGTTTTCCGTGGGCTTGAAGCATGTGTGCATGTTTCACGATTCACCTCTTGATGACTGGATTTCAGAGCTGTATTGTTGTTGAGAGAGGTGTGTGGTGGTTCGGTCACAAGGCCTTGTGGTTGAATAGATTCGAGACACAGGAAGACCAAGTTGAGGAACGGAAGAGAACAGCTTGCATCAAAAAAAGAGCCAAGCTGAGACCTTCTCAAAAAGAGAGGAGGAATTTTCATATGCCTTGAATCCAGCCATTTGTCTTAGGTACTGTTTCATTGACAGACTGGGCCAGAGAGTGGACTGCAAATCCCTGTTGAAACAAACTCTTCTGTTTTTTAAAAAAAAGTAATTTGCACATTGGAGTCGTTTGGGGTTCTGTACACTTCCTGTCATGTGCTGTCTTAACGCTTTGCCTCAACTTTAACTGCAGTGACAATGATTCTCACTTGAGAGCTGACTAATATGTAGTTATGACTTTAATTTGTATTATCTGCTTCTGATTAAGCTACCTAATGCAAGTTGTGGTTGCATTTACATGACCTCTTATTGCACCACACTGAGTTGTGATCACTTTTGGAAAGCATTGCCATGTGGGCAAAAGTTGTGAAGTCACCACAGTTGATGAGCACATTTGGTTTGTCTCTCACAAGCCACCGATCTGCTCCATCTGCACAGGTCTCCGCTGCTGCTCTATGCAGGTGTGAATTATCCCTTGGACAATGCAAGAGCAGTGCGTCTGTTACGGAATAGTCACCAATGTATTAAAGAGACAATGTCAATGTTATGGTGGCGGTGTCATTTTGCTCAGGAAAGCAGTGTTTTCTGTAATATGTTAATACAGGATGCCACCTTAATATGTTTCTAACCTGTTTTTCTTTTGTTCTACAACAGTAACGGTACAAATAACAAGATGAATGGTGCAATAGATCACTCGGACCAGCCAGACCCAGATGCCATTAAGATGTTTGTTGGCCAGATCCCAAGATCTTGGTCAGAAAAAGAATTAAAGGAGCTGTTTGAGCCGTATGGAACCGTGTACCAGATCAATGTCCTTCGAGATCGCAGCCAGAATCCTCCACAGAGCAAAGGTACAGAGATGGTTTTATTTGAATCGTGCAGATATCCTCTTTACTGAAGTAAATACTTTAGAGACGTGCCCATTGGAGAATTTCTATTTTCCAATTTCTTCATTTTCAGTCGACGTTCTACAGGTTTGTGTGGTGTGCAGAGCACAGAATGGGTTAAATTCTGATCGCTCTGGTTAATGTAAAATGCATGATT
Organism: Chiloscyllium plagiosum; assembly: GCF_004010195.1. Classification (NCBI taxonomy): domain Eukaryota; kingdom Metazoa; phylum Chordata; class Chondrichthyes; order Orectolobiformes; family Hemiscylliidae; genus Chiloscyllium; species Chiloscyllium plagiosum. The sequence goes on along the minus strand of NC_057732.1, from coordinate 45,834,697 downwards.
TGCAAAACATCTGAGAAGAAAAGGCAGCTTCAGCACATGAGATTCAAGGACATTTCAAAACCCGCCAGTGCTAGAAATGTGTCAGACAATATTCGGCAATGTTTAAAAAGCTGATTTTGCAGCTAGCAATTTGTGCTTTGCGTTGAATGAGTCCTGAGAAAGTGGGGGTTTGGACGGTACACTATATCGAAAGAGTGCTGAGGTCAGACAACACCTTTTACGAGCAGAACGACATCTCAAAGCGCCTTCCAAACAGTCAACTACTCTAGTGATGCAGTGATGATGTCCAGAGATACAGAGCTATTGTGAGAATGTTGTAATGCAGGGAATCCAGCAGCCAACGTGCACACAGCGAGCAGCAAGTAAATAACTAACTCTGTTACCTGTTTTTTCGACGCAAGTTGAGGTACAAATGTTGACCAGAGCCAACAATTGTAGCATTATTAAAATCAATTAAATGTGTCAACTTTGGCTCAGTTGGTAGCATCCTTGTTTCTGGGTTCAAAACCCACTCCAGGAATTGAAAACAAAAATCAAAGCTATCACTGAGGGGCAGCTGGACTATCGGTAATGCTGCTTTTCAGTTTAATCAAGGGCCATTCTGCCTGACTGGGTGGGTGTAAAAGATTCCGTTGTACTATTCCAAGTCGAGCGGGGGAGTTGTCCCTTGTGTTGTGGCCAAAATTTATCCTTCGACCCACAGAACAAAGACACATTTGTCTTCTCATTATCACACCACTACCTGCAGGAGCTTTCTGAGTGCAAATTGGCTGCTGCGTTACTTGAACTACCACACTGCTATAGTGAAAAAGCCTCCAAATGTATGTCATTGACTATAAAGACATCTGGTGGCTGTGAAAAATGCTGCATAATGCAAGTCTTCCTTACTTTTAGAAATCAGTGCTGTTTAAATTAAAGTCAGTAATTATGTCTTAATTAGTTTTGTTATTAGCCCCTCCTGTACCTTTTTATTTCATACATTACAAACCTTTGGGACCATCACCAAGCCTTCACATCTTGGATCCATTGTGCTGAAGGGAAATAAGGGAGAAATTCCCTTCCAAATAAGTTTAGATTTCTGGGGATGCAAACAAATGAGAACTTGCTTACAATAGATAGATCAAGTCAAGAGTGCTGACAATCTAAAGACCATAGTTATCCAGTCATCCTTGTGCCCCTTCATTTAAGCCCTTTCCAGAGCAAGTTTAATGCTGAAATGCTGACAATGTGTCCCATTAGAGCGTTGGAGCTTAAAAATAAAAGTTGAATTCCTGGCTGTTCTCCAAACCAAAATTCCAGTTTCTTGCCATCATAACAGGTGACCTAGTGTAGAATTACGCTGGTTCATGATCTTGTGTTACTCGAGATGAAGTTTTGCAGTGTTATTGGCCTACAGCCCCACTCTTCCCTGAGGGTGCAGTGGGGCTATACAAGAGCCCAAACTGTTTCCAAGTCTGGCCGTGACTCTGTAGATTTCAAGAATGTTTCTGTAAAGTGCTCCTCCTATTGCATTATTATGCTCCTCATCCACCAGTCTTGCCCTGTGCATGAGCCATTTTGAGTATTGCTCCCCTCTCTTAGTTGTATGCAACTTGATTAGCTTGTAGGAGGAAAAGACGTTGGGCGGAGTCGGGGGCTATCATGTGGCAGAATGGGATGATGTCCATCTTGGCATTGAGATTGACTTGCCACATCTTATGTGCTTTTCTCCACTGGTGGGGCCAGCTTCTCTCAAGGCAGCGGGCAGTTTGCATTCGACACTCACTCCTGCTCATTAAATGCCTTGTTAGCAACGCGATTCACCATGGATTGTGATCTTGCCAAACCTGCCGTTCCAACTGACCACCAGAAACCCAGCATGGGAACCAGAACGGCTACTTGCCGGGTTCACCTCACTGGACACTGTGCGCCAACATCTTTGCGATGTTTATGTGCACCGACCATTCACACCCCATGCCCACAGACGTTTGCATCCAAGTGCCAGAACTCTCATGGCACTCCTCCTCCAGTCTATGCACAGGATGCTTCTGTGTTTCAGTGATGCACTCTGTACAGGCAACTGCCATTGAAGGACTCAGCAAGCCTGTTTAAGGTTGGTGATGTTGCACTTTAGGTGGATAAGGGGAAGTGCTGAAGATGTTACAGGTAACAGTAAGGTAGAGCACGAGCCTTGTTGGGGCGTGGGCACAGTCGCAGAGAAAGCACGTGTGAGAGGTAACAGAGGGGAGCTGGTGGTAGCTATGCAGGAGTGGAGAAGGCCATTGACCTGTTCCTTGTGGTGCCGGGCATTTCACCAGATGGTTGAGACTGCCCAGACCAGACTGGCATGGTCTGATGTTATAGGGAAAGGGGAAATCCCAACTCTGCACCACCTCATCCAGCAAAGCCTTCGGGACCCTGCCTTTAAACGGGGAGTATCAGATTTCCCTCTGTCTGCCATGACTGGGGCGAATGTCAGGAACCATACAGAGCAGTCTCAGAGTGACCATGTGTGCACAATGGCCTTTTAAAGATGGCACAGGTGCCAGGAATCTCCAGTGAGTGCTGAATAACTCTGGGAATGCTGCCTAGTAAAATAGGATGGAAATTGGGGATGTACTGCACACCATAAGAGTGGGAGGACCAATTAATGCAGTGGGTTTGGTAAGATATGGCAAGAAAACTCGCTCGCACATCTGCTCTCACATCTTGTGGTCTTTCTCTTCATTTCAGTTCAAACTCCCCTCTCCTGAAACTGTGCCATTGTTCGAAATTTCCCAGCTGTGCAAATTGTGCAAATCCCCTTCATTATCTTAAATGTTGCAAGGACATTTCCTCTCATTCTCTTAAACCTCATTCTTCTGTGTATCCTAGAGAACATAGATCCAGTTTACTCTGTGCCTGACTGCAGAGTGACCTTCTCATCTGAAGGACCAATCTGGTGAAGCTTCCCCCTACTACCATCAATGTAATGATATCCTTCCTTAGGTAGGAAGTCAAAACCGGACATGGTTTTCTAAGTGTAATACAAAAAGAACAAAGAACAGTACAGTTTAGGATCAGACCCTTTGGCCCATCAAACCTACACTGATGCATGACTCCTTTCTAAACTAAAAGTGTTTTGCCTCTACGCAGTCTGTATTCCTCTATTCCCTTCCTATTCATGAATTTGTCAAGATGCCTCTTTAACATTGCCACTGTATCTGCTCCTACCACCACCTCTGGCAATGCATTCCAGGCACTTACCACTGTCAGTGGAAAAAAAGGCTTGCCTCTGGCATCTCATTTAAGCTTTACCTTTTGCCTTAACCCTCTATTCCCTAGTAATTGGCATTTCTACCCTGGGGAAAAAGACTCCAGCTATGCATTCTATCCATGCCTCTCAGTTTTGTGATTTCACCATGGCTTTGTACAATAATAGCAAGATTTCTTTTACTGTTTTAATCGAATTCCCCTGTGATAAAGTTCAATGTATTTTACTAATTGCATGCTGTACCATTGTGCTAACTTTGTGTTCCTTGTATGATTCCACTCAAGAAATACTCAACAACAACATTTCCAAGTTTCACTCCCTTTAGTAAACAGCGTATTCTTGCAATCCAAGTAACTAGCCGCTCACTTTCCCTTGAGAGAATTTTGGGATGTTTTAACCTTTGCCTCCAGTATCTCTGCAGTAATCTCTTTTAGAACCTTCGTGTGTCGGCTGTCAAGAGTTTGTTGCATTTGAGCCCTTTCAATTTCTCCCAGTTTTTTTTTGCTTTGCTAATATGAATTATCTTCATTCCTCATTCCTGTTGGTACCCAAGAGACCTTTTATTGTGGAGACAAACAAAATACTTCCTCAACTTCTCTACCATTGCCTTATTTCCCATGGTAGTTTCTCTTGTCTCTGCTTTTAATGGGCAAACCCTCACTTTAGCTACCCTCTCCCTTTTCATATTCTTGTAAAAGCTCTTGCAATCTCTTTGTGTATTTTTGTCATGTTTAATCTCAGGCCATTTCCACTGTTTCTGTTTAGAATGGATTGTAGGATCTTTTATATTCACATAGACACTCTATTTAGTGGCCATCATCTCCAGTAATAATTTTTGAATATAGTATTGATGTGGAAAGCAAGCATACATGCTTACATCTAGACTGCAGCTTCTATCCACTCAACAACTGTCTTGCTTTAGAGGTGAAATTGCTACCCACTGATCTGAACTGACACCAGGCAGATAATGATGTCTAAATGGTGTAACTCTTTGAACTAACAACAACTGCTTGTATTTATATAGCATTATATTTATATAGCTCACGGGAGCATTGTCAAACAAAATTTGGCACTGAGCCACATGCACTGTTAGGATAGCTGACAGAAATTTTGATCAAAGAGGTTGGTCTTAAATGAGGAAAGAAAGCCTGAGATTATCAGAGTGGGAATTCCAGAAATGAAGACACAGCCACCAACAGTGAAGCGAGCAAAATCAGGAATATGCAAATGACCAGAATTGGACAAACCAAGGGATCTCGAATTCCTAACTTGCTAGAAGTTGAGTGAACCACTGATGAATTGTACTGCTAATGGATCGTCACAAACCTTTTAAGGTACACTGTCGAATCCCTAAATTTACTACTAAACGAGACATTTTGTTTCTCCTTGTGGAATGGCAATTTGGACTTTAGTTACTCAAGGCTGTGGGTTTCATTGTTACAGTGTATAACTGGGACAGATAGCATCTCAAGGGGTAGTGAGATGTGTATGAGAGGGAAAGAGGGAAAAGCTGATAGAGTTAGATGAAGAGTAAGTGGGAGGGTATTTTTTTTGGAATCCCTACAGTGTGGAAACAGGTCCTTCGGCCCAACAAGTCCACACTGACCCTCTGAAGAGTATCTCACCCAGACCCATTCCCTTATTTCTCTACCTTTCCCCTGACAATGCACCTAACACTATGGGCAATTAAGCATGGCCAATCCATCTAACCTGCACATCTTTTGTGACTGTGGGAGGAAACCATAGCACCTGGAGGAAACCCACGCAGACACTGAATGTGCATGTGCAAACTCCACACAGATAGTTGCCCGAGGCTGCAGTGCTAACCACTGAGCCACCATGCTGCCCATTTTGTGTGGAACGTGAACATCAGCAGTTGATCTGAACGGCCAGTTTCTGTGCTGTACATTCTTGATAATTCTGAGGGGACTGGGGTGAGTAATCATTCAAATGTAGGAAAGAGCAGTCAAGGGAAAAGAAGGGAGGTTTTTAAGGACCAGGAAACAGCCCTGGACACTAGGCCATATGTCTGAGAGTGAGTGCTGGTGTTATATTATGCACCAGTAACTCTCACTTCCCCATTTGAGCAAGTGAGATTAATAGAATTAAACCAGGACTCCGAGTGTTCAAGGGCAAGAGGAATCGCAAGAAGGCAAGAGTCTGTTAGGAGTGGCACTTACCCTCAAGATACCTTTCCCTTTAATGCATATCTGAGGATTACATTGTACTTATTACATTTTACATCCAGCCAGTCTGTAATTTTGTAATAAAAAATCTGTACTTTGCATTGAAGTAAATCGACTGAATTAGATTACATTTCCATCTCATTACACTTGTTCAATCAAGAAAATTTCACATGACAGCCTAAATATAGGTTTTGTGATAGTGGAAAATTAACAATCGTCCCTTTGTTTTTTTTTTAAACTGTAAGTGTGGCAAGCAGACAGCTGACAGACTGTCCTATGGAGTGGGAACACGGACGTGATCTGCTGTTTTCTCAGCTCGTGAGTTGCCATTCACAGCCTGATTGAGTGAATGCTGCTCAGATGCCATTTTTATTGTTTATGTAGACAAGATATGTAAGGTAATTTATCATATTTTCATCCATTATAGGTGTAAAACAAAAAAAACAAATGTGTATTAGTTAATGCACCATGTAATGTACAGTATATACTGTGTTGTATATTGCACTGTGTTTAATGCATGGTGCAAAGTATAATGCAAAGTATAATGCTAAAATGTGGAGCTGGAAAAGCACAGCAGGTCAGACAACGTCAGAGATGCAGGAAAGTCAACATTTTGGGCCAAAAGCCCATCATCGGCTTGTAAGCAGGCTGTTTTAATAAACCGTTTAATCAGTGGCCCTGACTTAAGGTACCTCACTCACAAACGCTCCAGTTCTCCTTTCCACTTTGCTAGCTTTCTATTCTTTTAAGGCACTTATAAAAACCTACCACGTTAACCAGATGTTTTGGCTATCTATTCGAACGTCTCCTGAGTATCTTGGTATCGAATTTCGGCCAATCACACACTTGCACAGTGCCTTTGGTGGATGTTTATCTACATTTAAGGGTGCTATAGAAATAAATATAAACTATATAAGCTCTCATCCTGTTTTCTACTGCTGGAATTGAACTTGGTGCTCACTGGAAGGTGTCATGTGATGTTTGTAACTTTGCAATGCTGTTTTACCTCATGATTGTGCGTTTGAATGACATCACAACCCTCCATTGCAAATGTCAGGAACCATGCAGAGCAACCCCACGATTTTCCATAAACGTGCAATAATAACGCAGGTCCTTCAATTTTTGCAATCTCTTTGATCAGCTGCTAGATGTACCAGCTGATGTAGCACCACATCCATGTAAATCAGTAGGTATCGTGTTTGGCACTGAGACAGGGTTGTTAAGGTCCACGGAGGCTGGGGGTAGTGGGTTGGGAAGGACGATGGTGAGGAAAGAAAATCACCCTGGCTTCCCGCTGTTGCTTTGAAACTAGTGGTTTGCTCTCGAGAAGACACTTCCTGGAGATATCATATTAAAACAGGATAGGGGCATGTCTTAATGCCAAATGCATGACAGCCAAAGTACTAGTCATTTTGTAAAAGTCTTAAGTCTGATGTCTTTGACATTGCCCATCTCATGGTGCCATTGAACTGAGTGTTTCCTGGAGCCATTTCAGAGGATGGTTTGTTTTTGTATTTATTCATTTTTGTGGGATGTGAGCATCACTGACTAGGCCCAGCATTTATTGCCCATTCCTAGTTGTCCCTTGAGAAGGGGGTGGTGAGCTGCTTTCTTGAACTGCTGCACTCCACCTGCTGTGAGTTGACCCACGATGTCATCAGGGAAAGGCATTCCATATATGAACCATATTGCTATGAATCTGGAGTCACGTGCAGATGAGGATGACCGATTTGCTTCCCCACACGGCATGATTGAACCCAATGAGTTTTTAATGACAGTTTCACCATTGCTGAGATAAAACCAAGACATGTGGATGCTGCAAACGTCAAACATGCAAGAACAGGAAATGCTGGAGAAACTCAGCAGTTATGGCTGCATCTGTGAAGAAAGAAACAAAGTTAACGTTTTGTGTCTAGTGACCCTCGTTCAGGATAGCTTTAAATTCCAATTGTTTTCTGAAGCAAATTGCATTTGAATTCCACCAGGTGCTGAGTGATGATTAGTTGGAACCCCTGGAATGCTAATCCAGTGGCATTTCCACCACACCACCATACTCCCCCCAAATCATCCCATACCACAGGAACTATGCACTGACTTATGTCTTAACGAACAGGCCAAGAGATTGGTGGAACACGGTGTTTTCAATAGATTTTTTGAAATATTATAAATTCCAGCAGGTGTGTAATCAGATGTATTCTGAACCGTTAATCACAGCCAGAGTCTGTTGGGAATCATAATTCCAAGTTTATTGCTAAGAAACAAACAAAATGACATCTGTTTCAATGAAAGACAATCATGCTCAAATCTATGTCTTCCATGTGTTGAACAGATTCTCTTTGAGCACCTCCGGTTAAATCCTGATGAAAGTTACTCAAATAGCTGGAGGGGCTGTGTATATTATTTTCCACGTTGCTTTACAAGGCTGTAAGTGGCTAAACAAGCCCACGTAAGGTTAGATTTGTATTCACCTGATTGATGCTGCAGATTGGTTATAACAAGTTGGACTTGTGTCATCGGCTCTGACAATGAACCCACTTCTGCAGCATCCAGGCAAAGCAATCACAACAGCTCTTCCATAGCTGTAGATACTGAGTTGGGTTGAATTTTGTGGGGAGGGGGGTGGAACTGAATATCCTGCCTAGATACTGTTTTGGCCTGAGCCCATGTGTGGATTCCAACATGGCAGCTTTATTATCAGTCAGTGCCTGATAGCTTAGGATATTGAGTTGCCGTTGATGTTTCCCCTTGCATTTGGTCATGTTATTGATGGCTCACCATCTTCAAAACAGCTGTATGAAAGTGTAGCTGTCATCATGGAAGATATTCACCTTCCACCTTAGTGGGCGGCACGGTGGCACAGTGGTTAGCACTGCTGCCTCACAGCGCCTGAGACCCGGGTTCAATTCCCGCCTCAGGCGACTGACTGTGTGGAGTTTGCACGTTCTCCCCGTGTCCGCGTAGTGTTAGGTAAGGGGTAAATGTAGGGGTATGGGTGGGTTTCGCTTCGGCGGGTCGGTGTGGACTTGTTGGGCCGAAGGGCCTGTTTCCACACTGTAATCTAATCTAATCTAATCTAATCTAATCTAAAAAAAAAATCTAATCTAATCTAATCTAATTACTTATAAATATTGCACATAGCTTTGCTTCACTGTGGATTACCAGCATTGACCAGGGAAGCTCCTGGTTTCATCCTTGGTTTATTGATCATATTTTGGTCAGAAAATCAGCCATTGCTCATGATTGTGATTAATGTCCAGGGTTCTGAGTGAAAGATCAAAGTCATATGGGTATGGACAAATTATAGGACAATCAGGTCTCATTTGACTGTAATGGCCTCCAATGACCAGAATAGTCTGGCATCTCTCATGGGCATAGGATTTTTTTTTTAATTCATTCACGTGAGGTGGGTGTCACTGGCTATGCTAGCACTTACTGTCCATCTCTAATTGCCCAGATTTCCTTTCCTAAACAACATTAGTGAACCAGATGGGTTTTTCTTGACAATTAACATTGGTTTCATGGTCATCATTACATTCTTATTTCCAGATAAATATTCAATTCAAATTCCACCGTGCACCATGGCAGGATTTGAAGTTAGATCCCCAGAACATAACTTGACTCTCTAGATTAATAGTCAAGCAATAATCCCACTTGACTATTGTCTACCTATAAATGATCTACTATGAGAGCCTACTGCTCATGGAACTATACCCTGAACATAAATTGACAACTTTAGACGAGATTTGTAAAGAAAGAAGTAAACTAGGCTTAAATGGGCCACACTCTCCACCAGTGACACACCAGTCATTGCAGTGTGTGCGCTATCTGCAAGATTCACTGCAGCAACTCGTCAAAGCTCCTTCAACAGCACGTTCCAAGCATATACACTCTGCCACCTAGAAACATAAGGTCAATAGTTGCATTGGAACATCACCAACTGCAAGATACCCCCCCAGCAGAGTACTGTCCTAACATAGAAGTATATCACTGTCCTTTCAACGTCACTGGGCCAAAATCTTGGAACACTTTCCTTAACGTCACTGTGGGTGACCCTGCGTGCCAAAGGCTACAGCAGTTCAAGGCAGTGACTCCTCCAGGACAGGCAACAAATGCTGGCCTTGTCAGTCACCCCCACACAATTTAGGAAAGAACAGAAAGAGTGCTGAAGGAAAAGTCTGAAGACTGTTGACAGTAAATCCCAGATTTGAGCAAAAAGTATCTTGAAAAGTAGAACCTTGATCGGCAGCATTTTGGTATCAACACTAAAAACTGTGGAATGATTGGCTGCTTAATCATAGGCAGACATTAGAAGGGATAAGGAGAGAGCAATGTTATGCATTATCATAGAGAGAATAATCAAGAGGATAAAGCCCCTTTCACACATCTTTTGATGTCTGTCCATTACTGTGACCACAGCTGTCAACCTAGACATTATATAAGGAGGCAAATAAAATGTTCTCTTAAGCCTCCCCATGTTAATAAAGCAACACCAGGGTTTAGTGAATTGAGAGGAGACCTTGTGATATGCTGATGTACTCTAAATGGAATTCATCTGTAGCCTGCTTATCATGGGCTTGGCAAAGAGTACTCTTGAAATTATGGGATAATCTAGGAAACAATCATTTGGGGATTTTAACAAAATTGTTTTGCTCTTTTAAAATTAGTCTGGCAGAAAGGATATTGGAGAGTCAAAGTAGAGTGTGGTTTTTAGTGGGACAGATGGAGGCAGTAGGCTTTGGGTTGAAAGCCATGCCAACACATCCGAGCCTCACTTGCTGCTCAAACGTGATATGGTTCTTCAGAAGAGAACACCAGGAGGAAGATGGGTCAGTGGGGATTGAATGGGGTATTTTGAGTAAATGGACTCATGGGTGCAAATGATCCACTTGGCTGTTGGAGTAAGTCTTAATGTGCATTGAAAACCTGTGTACTGCATCAAGTGCAGTGAATTAATACACTCCTCAAAATAATTCTTGAGGAATTCATGGGCTGCTGCTTCTGAAAGGAACTTGAAGATGCTAATAGTTGCAATAAACATTACGACAGTTTTTTCCACACTTGAGTAGCTGACATCCAGTCCAATGTGTTCTAATCAGGGCCTGTGTTCTCTGCTCAATCAAAGAACAACCATTTTAACTCCAGCAACAATTGGGAATGTGACAAAAGTGTTTTTTTTTCTCTGTCCTAAAGCAAAAGCAGCAAAAACACTTTGAAGAAGCTGATGGAAAATGTCTTTGTCTGTGCAGCACAATCGTCTGTTGTTACACATTTCTGTGAAGGTTGAAAAGCTGCTTTATTGTTACTGTCAGTTCCTTGCATTATGAGAGCCAGGAAAAGGACAAGGTACAGTGTGGGCGAAGCACAAGGCTAAGTCTGAAAGAGTTGCAATTTCCAATGATAAGCAGAATATAGTTGACAAAATGTGACTTTTAATCAAAGTCCATTACAATTGGAACATTGGAGAGAGAAGCTGCACAAAACCTTTCGTCTTTGCAAACAAGATTTATTTTGCGTTTACAAAAATGAAGTTGGAACAGAAATATGTTGATTGAACCTGTATACACAAGCATATAATGCATGTACACATGCACATAATAGCACATACGTGTATGTGCACCACACGTACATACACACATACATGCACATAGTCATGCATACACACATGCAAACGCGCACTCACACACATTCATTCACAAAACGGAAAATTCAAGCTTGAAGCTAAATAGGTTGTCACAGAATTACAAACTCACTCATCAGGCATTTTGCCAAATCATTTACCACTGGGGTCCTTGCTGAATGTAAAGCTAATGGATATCACTTCAGAACAGAAATCCTGTCTCCAGACTCTCCTGAAACTGATGATAAAAGAATTCACCAGACCTTTGTGATCCTAATTCCCCAACTTTCAGATGACAGTTCACTGTCCTACACTCCTCCACATCTGGGACAGGCTCCAGGTTTCAGTATTAAGAGAATACACAGTCGTGCTGGGAGGTCGGACTAGGATTGAAGTGACTGAAAGCAAACAGCTTTCGCAGTCAATTCTCTGAGTATAATTGAGATCTTGTTTAATGCTTTTAACAGACTGGCCTCTGACTGGATGATTGAGGGGTTATTTTGGGATGGGTTCTGCAAATTTATAACCTTCCAGACCCCTTGTGCCCAGTGAGTTTGGATGGAGTTCAGAGTAAGGAGGTGGAACCTTTTAGTCAGCCTATGGAAATGCGGAGCTCCCCAAAGAGCATGAAATGTTCAAACTTGAGATCGACAGATGTTCTGTTACATGAGGGTATTAAGGGATGGGGAACAAAGGCGAGCATATGTAAAGACGTTGGCTGCCATTAAAGTGAATGACAGAACAGGCTTTCTCCTGTCCTTAATTTAAACAAGGTGAGAAACAGTCACTCTCTAGTACAGACAAGATACCCCATTCATTACTTCCTTCAGTCATCCTTCAGTTAGTGGAGTTTGTTAAACAGCCCAACCTGTTGTATTTCAGGAACTCTGCAAGATTGGAAACTATCTCTGAGTAAAGGCTGTGCCAGTCTACTTGTTCAGAAATATTATTACATTACTTTGGAGCAGGTAGGATTTGAACATGGAGCTCCTGGCTCAGAGATAGGGACTCTCAACCTTTACTAATATGCTGATCAATGCACATACACTGTACAGAGAACTCCTCTGTAAGCCACTTCAATGTAATCCAAGAGGCAAGAGAGAAATAAAAAACATCAAGACAGAGACTTCTAGCTCCAATATGCTGTGATGATCGTGTTGGCTTCCTCAGACCTGTTATCCTTTCTTGACTGAAATTATTTGGTAGCTTTCCTACATCCTGGCCAAGACTGTGACTTCAAGCCATATTCCAGAGATGCGAACACAAACTGTCAGCTCACTCTCTAGTGATGTGCTGAGGACATGCTGTTCTGTTAGAAGTGCTGTCTCTTAGATGAGCTGTTAAGCTAAGGCATTGTTTCCCCTCTTAGGGGAAGGGCAAAGTTTCTGCTGCTCCCTGGTGTGCTAGCCAATACGTATCCCTCAGCCAACATCCTTCTAACAGATTATTGGGCATTTTCACTTTGCTGGTTGTATGAGATTTCTGTGTGCAAGTTAGCTCCCATAAATGGCAACAGTGTCAAAACCTCAGGAGTATGTCATTGGAGAGTTCTGAGGTTTTTGTGAAAGGGGATCTATAAGTGCAAGACATTCTTTTAACATCCACCAGTATAATGACACATGTTATAGAATGATTTGAAGATGCCGGTGTTGGACTGAGGTGGACAAAGTTACAAATCACACAACACCAGGTTATAGTCCAACAGTGCTTCCAATTAAACCTGTTGGACTATAACCTGGTGCAGTGTGATTTGTAACTATGTTATAGAATGATACATCAGCAAAACAGGCCCTTCAGCCCACCGCGTCTGTGCTGACCATGATGCCCTTATAAACTAATCCCATCCGTCCATGTCCCTCTATTCTCTGCCTGTTCATGTCTGTCTAAATGCTGCTTAAACATTGCTCTCATATCTGCTTCACCTGCCTTCCCTGTCCGTTTGTTGCAGGCACCCATCATCCCTTGTATAAAACAAATTTCCCTTACACGTCTCCTTCAAACTTTTGCCTTGCCTTAAACCTGTGCCCCCTAGGATTTGAAGTTTTGACCCTGGGATAAAGACTCTGGCCATTCACCCTATCAGTGCCTCTTGTAATTTTAATATACTTCCATTCGGGTCACCCCTCAGCCTCCGACGCTCGAGTGAAAACAAGCTTAGTTTCTCCAGCCTCTCCTTAGAGCGAATACACTCCATTGCAGGCAACATCCTGGTAAACCTCCTTTGCACCTTCTCCAAAGCCTCCACATCCTTCCTGTAATGCGACAACCAGAACTGCATACAATACTCTCCAAATGTGGCCTGACTAAAGTTTTACACAGCTACGACGTGACTTGGAAATTTTTATACTCAATGCCCTGGCCAGTGAAGGCAAACCTGCTGTCCGTCACCTTTACTACTTTACCCACTTGTGTTGCCAGTTCGGGGTGCTATGAGCTTGCCCCATAATTGCCCCATTTAATCAATCCTGCCCTTCAACTGAGATGTGATGACCTCAGGGTTAAACTACTTCCTGACATCTCTCTCTCTCTCCCTAAGGATTGAGCAGTGGTATGGTCCTCTGAGGCTATCCTTTTTATTGGTGGAGTCTAGGAGACACCCGAAAATTTTGGCAGAGAGGAGGGAGACCCACTCAGAGATGGGGAGGGGGGGGAGGAGAGGGGGGAGAGGCTGGAAGTCTAGATTGGCCCGACAGTGTGCAGCAATGGCATCACTTGAATTGCTTTAGTGTCAGACTCCAAGCTAGAAAGTGGTCTGCAGTATACATGTCAAGTGAGTCAGTTATTTTCCGTCAATTTTGGGCAAGCCTTGCTGTACAGAATTGGTTGATCTTAAGTTAATGGTTGCCACCCCCATTCCAGCTGAACCACCCCTTCAAAAAAACCCACCAGAATAAAGTAGAATAGCAACACTGAGGATAAACTGAGAATCCTTTATTCAAGTTTACAAAAGATCATGTCAGCTGATAGAAACAATGCAGCCACTGACATCCTGTGCTAATACGTGCAGAAATACAACCACAAATCTAGGTGACATGATTGTATCCATGTCAGACAGACAGAAACTGGATGACCCTAAAGGCCAGAGTTGGGCTGGCGAAGCTTAGACGCAGTCTTAAAACGGAAGGAAGGAATTAGCGAAGAAATAAAGGGGAGAAGTGGTTGGAGGATATGCAGTGTCAATTCCATGAAGACATGCCCTCAATGAAGGCAAGGCATAAGATCACCATGGCGTACCTTGACACTCTGAATCGAGTGATTTGAATAGAGGCTTGGGCCGTGTGCCTCAATGGGTAGTACAGGTTTGTCAAATCAGCCCTCGTGTGTGTCTTATTATCTCTTTTGTGTGTTGCGTCAATTACAAAGTGAGTCACGTTTCTGGTCCTGCACTGAGTTGGGGGATTTTTTTTTTACTTCCTTGCACCAGCCCAGAATTATCCCTACTACACAAAGGCAAGCATTGTACTTGGAAGAGTAAATGCTTGTGTTTCTTTCCTGTACCAAATCTGGACGTGTGTGTGTGTGTGTGTGTGTGTGTGTGTGTGTGAGATAGAATGAATAAAATAATATTTCAGATGTTCTGGATGGTCGCAGTGAGCATGTGGAAGCTTCAGCAGTTCTCAAGCTGAAATCATTGCCAATGGAGCACAACATTCTCGCTCTCGCTCTCACTCTCTGTCTCACACAAAAAGACAACTGTGAGCTGCACAATCTCACTACTTCAAGAACCCTGGAGAGTGTTATTGAACAGAGACCCCTAGGGTTCAGGTACATAGTTCTTCACCAGGGTTGTAAGAAGGCATTTAGCATGCTTGCCTTCATTGCTCAGACCTTTTTGAGTTGGGACATCATGTTGAGGTTGTACAGGCTACTTTTGTGTACAGTTTTGGTCTGCTATAAGAAGGATGATATTAAATTGGAGAGGGTTCAGAAAAGATTTACAAGGATATTGCCAGGAATGGAGGGTTGGAGTTATGTGAAGAGGCCAAACAAGCAGGGATTTTATTCCTTGAAGGCTGAGGGGATATCTCAGAGGTTTATAAAGTCATGAGAGATATAGATAAGAAGAATAGCAAAGGTTTTTTTTCTCCAATGTAGGGGAGTTCAAAACTAGGGCATACTTTTAAGATGAGAGAAGAAAGATTTAAAATGAATTTGACGGGGAAGGTTTTCCCCACAATGAGCTGCCAGAGGAAGTGGTCGATGCAGGTACAGTTACAATATTTACAAGACATTTGGAGAGGTACATGAATGAGCAGTTTAGAGGGATATGGGCCAAATGCAGGCAAGTGGAACTAGCTTAGACTGGGAAACTTGGTCAGCATGGATGAGTTGGACCGAACAGTTTGTTGTGTGCTCTGTGACTCTATAAGTCAAGCCCTTGACTGTAAAATGGGCTCAAACTGGAGAGCAGCAACTTACTATCTGATGATCTCCAAGTTCACTTTCATAGAAATTAAGGCAAACATTTTAAACAATTTTCCACATTGGGTAGCAGAGGTAAAAGATTCTGCAAGTATTGTACACAATCCTTTGAGTTGGGCCATCTTCCTATTGACTATCTTCTTCCAAGTAGTCATAAGCATTGCTCAGGCAGTAACTGCCAATAGAACTTGGGGCTGCCATGTTTTCAGGCCATTGAATGTGATGTTTTATTTAATGTTGGTCTTTTATTTCTAAAATAATCTTAATACATTTCTAAATAAACGGTACTGATTCATTGGTGGTACGTGCTGGTCATACACATGTTTTCAAAGACATATGTGTTTGTATGCCAGCTTGATTAGTTCCTACTTGCAGAGCGCTTCAGACAACATCTCCAGGACACCCGCACACCAACCAACCTCACTGCCCAGTGGCTGAACACTTCAACTTCTCCTCCCACTCCGCGAATGACATGCAGGTCCTGAGCCTCCTCGCCACTCCCTAACCACCCGACACCTGGAGGAAGAGCACCTCATGTCCCACCTTGGGACACTCCAACCACATGGGACTTCACCAGTTCCCTCATTTCCCCTCCCCCCACCTTACCCCAGTTCCAACTTTCCAGCTCAGCACCGCCCTCGTGACCTGTCTTACCTGTCCATCTGCTCACAGCCTCATTCCTGATGAAGGGCTTTGCCTGAAACGTCGATTCTCCTGCTCCTCGGTTGCTGCCTGACTTGCTGTGCTTTTCCCACACCACACTTTCAACTCTGATCTCCAGCATCTGCAGTCCTCACTTTCGCTTACTTTTCCTAATAATCATTCACAGGATGAGAGCATCCTGCTAGATCAGCATTTAGTTCCCTTCACTTTATTGCCCAGAGGGCAGTTAAGAGTCAACCACATCGCTGTGGATCTGAAATCTCATATAGGCCCAACCTGGTAAGAATAGCAGATTTCCTTCCGTAAAGGGCATTGGTGAACCAAATTGGTTTTGCCAACAATGGAAAACAGTTTTATGGTCATGATTAGATAGATTTTTATGAAAATTCAACTTGCAGCATCTGCCATGGTGGGATTGAACACGGCTCCTCAGGTTTCTGGATTAATAGTCTAGCAAAAAAATCCTACGAGTTTGGAGAAGCAAAGTCTATAGTGGTTACCATCAAAGTAGCAGAAACTTACGCAGAGAAAGGGAGGTGGTAATCCAAAGAACAGGGAAGAAGCCCAGGGTGGTCAGGTTGTGGGAATGATCTCTTGATGCTTGCACCATTGTGGGCGGCACGGTGGCACAGCAGTTAGCACTGCTGCCTCACAGCGCCTGAGACCTGGGTTCAATTCCTGCCTCAGGCGACTGACTGTGTGGAGTTTGCACGTTCTCCCCGTGTCTGCATGGGTTTCCTCCGGGTGCTCCGGTTTCCTCCCACAGTCCAAAGATGTGCAGGGTCAGGTGAATTGGCCATACTAAATTGCCCGTAGTGTTAGGTAAAGGGTAAATATAGGGGTATGGGTGGGTTTCGCTTCGGCGGGTCGGTGTGGACTTGTTGGGCCAAAGGGCCTGTTTCCACACTGTAATCTAATCTAAACTAATTACTGCCTTGTTCAACCCGTCTCATACAGGAGAACCATCACAGTGATTCCAGGTGGTCTTCTTTCCTGTAACCTTCAGATTTATAGACAGTGTTGGGCCTTGGAGAATTTGGTTCATTGTTTGAGGGCTGATGATTTTCTTTGGAGGAAGGTCAATGCTGTACCATTTGGCGATGACTTTGCGAATGAAAAATGTGAATTTGAGTCTGACTGTGCCTTCAGAATTCCTCTCATCTGTTATAGGATTACATTACAGTTTAAAATGGGTAGCTGCCTGCACTGCTCATTGGTGAATAGCTGTGAGTGCTTTCTGTGGTGCGTGGTCTGTATGACCAGCACCCATCCTGAACCAGCTTCAGATTCCCTCCTTATCTAGAAACAATTAATATCCAGGTTTTCAGCAATGCTTCATCCTGAGACTGGCCTGGCTAATCTCAGTGTAACTGACAGCACAGATACTAGAACATGAATTGAAGTGTCCTTGTGCTACGAAAAGAGAGAGGTTAGCTAAAAGTTTCCCACTGTTATCACTCACTCTCTCATTTTCTCACTCTGTTACTCATTCTCTTACTCTCTTGCTCACATTCTCACTCTGTCACTTGCTGTTTCACTCTGTCGTTCATCATCTCGCTGTCTCACTCACATGCTTGCTCTCACCCTCATCCTCTTTCTCACACTCATTCTCTCACCACTATCACTCAGTCTCTTTCTCACTCATTTTTCTCTCTTTATCTGATGCACTCTCCCTCATTCTTTCTCTCACACATTCGCATACACACTCGTGCTCACTTATATGCTCACATACACACTTTCACTCACTCTCTTGCTCTCATACTCTTTCACTCATACTCTTTTTTTCTCACTCACATGCACAGGCGCGTACACACATGCACTCTCCCACTCTCACACTCACTTACACATTCACACACACTTCACTCACCTTACCATCCCCAGCACAGTTGGATTAGAGTCATAGAGATGTACAGCACAGAAAAAGACCCTTTGGTCGGACTCGTCCATGCCAACCAGATACCCTAAACTAATCTAGTCCCTTTTGCCAGCACTTGGCCCATATCCCTGTAAATCCTTGTAAATGTTGTAATTGTATCAGCGTCAATCCCTTCCTCTGGCAGCGCATTCCATACATGCATCACCCTCTGCCTGAAAAAGTCGTCCCTTAGGTGCCTTTTAAATCTGTCTCCTCTCACCCTAAACCTATGCCCTTTAGTTTTTGCACTTATATTATTTGATGATCAGGTTTGATGGGGCTGCAGATATTGGAGATCAAAGGCGAGAGTGTGGTGCTGGAAAAGCACAGCAGGTCAGGCAGCATCCGAGGAGCAGGATAATTAACATTTTGGGCATAAGCCATTCTTATACCCGAAACATCAATTCTCCTGCTCCTCGGATGCTGCCTGACCTGCTGTGCTTCCCCAGTATCACACCGGCGATGGGGGGAGTGTATCTCTGCAGGGTTCAGGAAATTTAACCTACTTGTCCAGAGGGACGGACATCACCAGGATGAACCAAAGAACGAAAAATCAGCCTAGGAGCTCTGAGGGAGTACACGAGGAAGAAAGCTAGACAGACTGCGAATGAAAGCTATCTTTGATGCAGCTAATCTCTAATGAATTATAACTGTCCTTCGAGATTCTATCAAAGCTTACACTTTCCCACATTGTTGTGCACAACAAATGTCAACACAGTTTTGATACATTCCATGCAGTGACAAATAAATATGTTTCTGACTTGGAGTCGATGTGGCATCATGCCATTTGCTTCAGTGTGAGCATTTGGGAGTGTACAGCATTTAGAAACTGAATAGCTGGGTGCTTGAAATTTGCAAATCTATTCTTTCACAAATGGTTGTTGCCGGGTCCACTCCAGAAAGCAAATGCTATTCATATTTTCCATTCATCTCGCATTTTACGTGAATTGGTTTCTACATTCTGTACAAAACATTTATCTCTCACATCCTTCGCACACATTGCCTCGAAGCAGTCTCAAGAGACCACGGGTATTGTCCTTCTGCCAAGAAGCGTGGCGAGAAAAAACTAGGCTCATTATTAACCCAAAATTGGTAGCATAATAGCATTTTGAATGTCTTCATTCTGAAATGTAGCCCGTCTCCCTCTACAAAGCTCTTGTGGAAGTACAGTGAAATTGAGTCCCTCATTTAGTAATCTCCAAGCCCTTGACGTAGGATGAATCAGAGTGTCTAGAAATCAGTCACTTTGAATGGCTTTATCTTGTGTAGCCCTGCCTCGTCAAGATAATAAACACTCCCAAGAGTAAATTACAATGGTCTGTTCGATGTAGATTGGCCTTTGATTCATTGCATTTCCACAGGAATACTTTGCTTTGCAAGACTGCATCCATAGTAGCTTTGACAAGCACTGGGATCTACTGGCACAGCTGACGTTCACTGCCCTTATTAATGCCAGAGTGTTAGGAAGGCATCTGCTGTTGTAAATCGGAACAATGGCACACTATAATCCATTGGTTTCCCTTTTAACAGAGGGGGGTCATGGCAGAATGGGCTGTTTGAGAGGATGGAGGGATATTTGATGCTGCGTAAGCCTCTGGCAGCAGAACCTGAACAGATTTTTTCCTGCATTGTTGAATTGTCCGCTGCATTAATTGAAATGCTGCACCTCTTGCTGAAAGATTCTCAGTGCCATTTGGATTTGTGTTTATATCCTGAGAGACTTTGCGAATCCATAATTTCCACATTAGGTATTTTTAAACCCCCTTAATTCTTTCCTCCCCACCTCCACTGTCTTCTCCTAAAATGGAGTCCACTTCTGCAGGTATGGAATAAAAGCCCACTTCCTCACAGTGCCCTGTTCTCCACATGTAAACCAAGACAGCAGCTTGCTTTTACATGGGAGCATAGTGTCTTCACTCTGCCTGATAGACAACAGAGGATCAGCTTTGACTTTAAGACGACTGAGTCAAGAGAAGGGAAACTTGCCAACTTTGACATTATTTAAGCAGCATACTAAGCAGTGTGGATGGGAGCATGACATCACAAAGAAAAACATTGATTCAGTGAGAGGGCAAAATTGAGGCAGACAGCTTTCAATGTAGCTAACTGTGAAGATATTCCTTTTAATTTTAGCAAAAAAGGAATAAATATGAGGTTTATTTTTCTAGATGGTGAGAAAGGTAAGAATAGTGCAGGTCCAAAGAGAATTTGAGCTTCATGTGCACAGAATTATTAAAAAGAATACAGGTGCAAAAGGCATTCCAACGTCTGATAGGAATAAAAACAATAATGCTGGAAACATTTGAATAGATATTTGCAGGGCTTGTGTATGAGGTATGGGGCTAGGGTAGACATCAGTCGTCGTCTTGTCAAATATTGAGAGAATATGTTCTGAGGGGTAGAATGGCCCCTCCCATTCTTGTGACCCCACCCCACTGCAATGGCTGAAGAGGCCTCAGGATATCAAAGCCAATCACCTGCCCAGGCCGAGCTGGTTATCAGTGGGAAGGGGTTACAGATGCCAGAGGATCAAAACTTCAGTCTGACCCAATCCTGGTTTCTTGCCTGAATGGAATAACTGAGAAATGTGATGCTCTAACCACCAACTTCTCCTGGGGATTAGGGATGAATAGTGGTCTTGCCACTGATAATCACATCCAAAAGATAAAGATGAACTCTTTGATTTTTTTTTGTTGTGTAGGTCTATACAAAACTATGCAAGTTTCAGTTCAAGGCAAATTGGTTGATGAGAAGGAAAGGTCGAGAACTATCTTTAGGTTTCTTTAGAACTCTTGTTTATTGCACATTAATACTAAATATTAATGTTTGTGGTAATCTGAGATATATTATGCCTGCTACATTGTAAAGGGATTCTCCTCTACATGTGATTTGCTCTATCTATCTCACATGCTTGTCTCTAACTATCTCCTCCCACATTGCTATTTATGCCCAGTATGGTGCATCTCTCTGATATCTATGCAAGGTTACACCAGAATCCTAAAGCTCTTGCATGATACCAACATTTCTCCTTCTCTCAATCATTGAGAATAATTGCACACTCCAGTTGACATCAGCCAAGTGGTGACATTTCTGTACATTCCTGATATACTTCTTAGAATTAAAGGGATCGAAGGGTACCTTACTGAATTGGATGATCATCCAAAATCCTGTTGAATGGCCTAGCGGATCCTGCAGACTGAGATACTCCTGCTATTTTCTATGTTTCTATGTTTGTATGCTTCTGGAAAATTGTATAACATCCATACAAGAGTGGGGGACTCAAACCGAAGGGGCTCCGATGGGCTGGATATATTCAAGATGTGGACACGCCGGAGGATATTTTTTTGGTGGGCAGCACAGTGGTTAGCACTGCTGCCTCACAGCGCCAGAGACCCGGGTTCAATTCCCGCCTCAGGCGACTGTCTGTGTGGAGTTTGCACCTTCTCCCCATGTCTGTGTGGGTTTCCTCCGGGTGGTCCGGTTTCCTCCCACAGTCCAAAAATGTGCAGCTTAGGTAAATTGGCCATGCTAAATTGCCCGCAGTGTTAGGTGTAGGGGAATGGGTCTGGGTGGGCGCACTTCAGCGGGTCGGTGTGGACTTGTTGGGCCAAAGGGCCTGTTTTCACACTATAAGTAATCTAAGACAGGACAGGATAAATTAAGAAGTGTTGGCAGTGGTTGCAGAAAAGAAAAAATTGATAAATACCATCAAAGGAAGAAAGATAACAATATTTTGGTCATATCATCAGAGTTGACTGGCAGTAGACGCAGTTATTGAAAAGCTTAATAGAAAATGTAGGAGAGGAGTTGAGCAGACAGAGGAGAAAATGGATTTTGGATATTGTGGTTCGGATGCAGTTGACCCTCACTGTCACTGGGTCAATATCTGAGAATTCCCTCAGGGCATTGTGGGTCAATCTACAGCATGTGGACTGCGGCGGTTCAAGAACACAGCTCACCATCACCTTATCAAGGGCAACTAGGGATGGGGCAGTAAGTGTTGGCCCAGCTAGTGACACCCATGTCCCACCAGTGAATTAATAAAAAACCTGTGTGAGGGCAAACTAGGTTCGAGGGGTGGGAGGAATCCATGGCAGTAAAACGTCAACAATCAAGAACATTACAAATAGAAATGTATGTGATATTTAATCCTCAGGAAGATCAATTTTGAGGGACTTGTTCTCCCTTGTCATGTAAAGGGTGGTCACCTCCCTTTTGAGCTCAGTTATACTTGGGCAAACCATTTAATCTTCATTTCAGGTTGGCATGACTAAATTATCTGCATTTTCTGTTACTTAGTTTTCTTCAAAAAGCTGTCTTGTATTAAAACTGGCTTGTTGATTGTTAATGATGTTTGGAGACCAAGTCTACTCTCTAGTGACACTACTGGACAATCTGAGACATGCATGTTTCACAGTTGTTGCAGTTCTCTGACTGACCTGAGGTGGCGATGAATGACATTGTTAGTATGTTTCTTGCAAACCAGATTTTAAAGGCAATAAACTTTGCAGGTTGGATTAGGGATTGAAGCTAGTAACGCTTGCATAACTAGATTTTACTAAAGGCAAACATAATGATTGGAGACTGAGGGTTGTGATCTTTACACGTATGCGTGGAGTTTTCATGGCATCACCTTCTCCCCCCACTATTTTCATCATTAATCAATGAAGGTGTTCAAATGCTTAGAAGAGGCAAAAAAATAAAGACCAGTTCACACCCCGATGTGTTTTGTCCTCATCCAGCCACAGCAATGGCTTGTAGTTGGATTTGCAATTCCTAGAAACTCCAGAAATAATCCTGTAGAGTTGGAATTCTGTTGTTCATAGTGACAAGATGGTCATTGTGTCTTCATTTCCTGCAACTACTATCAATTTTTAAGTGAAGGCAGCCAGACCATGCCCTCAGAAACATAGGAAATAGGAGCAAGACTAGGCCTTTGGGCCTACTTCTCCATTCAATGCAATCATGGCTGATAATTTAACCCAATACCTTGTTCCTGCTCTCTCCCCATACGTTTTGATGCTTTTATCCCTCAGAGCTATATCCAACTCTTAATTGAAATCATACAATGTTTTGGCCTCGACTGCTTTCTGTGGCAGAGAATTCCACAGACTCACCACTCCCTGGGTGAAAACATTTCTCCTCATCTCACTATATCCCTCGGCTGTAGAATCAGGGTGGCACAGTGGCTCAGTGGTTAGCACTGCTGCCTCACAGCACCAGGGACCCAGGTTCGATTCTAGCCTTGGGTGACTGTGTGTGTGTGGAGTTTGTACATTCTTCCTATGTCTGCGTGGGTTTCCTCCGGGTGCTGCGGTTTCCTCCCACAGTACAAAGGTGTGCAGGTCTGGTGAATTGGTCATGCTAAATTGCCCGTAGTGTTAGGTCAGTTAGTCAGAGGGAAATGGGTCTGGGTGGGTTACTCTTCGGAGGGTCGGGACTGGTTGGGCCGAAGGGCCTGTTTCCACGCTGTAGGGAGTCTAATCTAATCTAAAGAAAATGTTACATTTAATATGTTCTGTTGCGGACGAGATGTTTGTCTAACTTAGTCAAGAGTTAGCCATGTAGGAGGCCAATGCCAGAGGTTACTGACATCACTGCGATGTAGGGGAATGATGTTATCATATGCAAAGTTGATGCCTTTACAAATGGGAATCCTTTACAGTTTGAGGTGGAAAAAGCCCAATTGCTAGAATGTGAGAGATGACAAGGGGTTGGAAGTATGAAGATCAACCTCTGTCCTCTGTATCCCTTTCACTTTAAAGCTGCTGCAGGCAGGGAAAGAAATGAATGCAGGCACATATCAGCATTCACTGGGTTAAATTTCCAAAAATGCTAAGTATACTCATGCACAAAATATTGGGTGTAAAATTACCTGGTACTAGACAGTGGCCAGATTGATTGAATGCTAGACTGTTCAGTATAAAATTGAATGAATGGCCATGCCCTATTGTCAACTGGAAATTGAACAAAGAGGGGACTTTTTGAAACAAAAGCAGGAACTGCCTGAAGCAAGGATTCCAGGTCAAGTTTGCAGATTGCAGGAGTGAGAGAGGTCAAAAGGAAGGAATTAAAAGAACCTGATGAAGGCTGGAACCATCAGGCCAGTTAACTTAACGTCTGTCATCGGGAAAATGTTAGAAGTTATTATTGAGGATTTTGTATTAGGATACATGGATAAGTAAGTTCGGGCAGAGCCAACATGCTTTCGGGAAAGAGAAATCCTATTTAACCAATCGAAGGTCTTTGACTAAGTAGCTCATGCCAAACAGAGACCAGTGGATGTACAGTAGTTAGATTTCCAGAATGTGGTTAATAAGTTACCATATCAGAGAGTATTGCAGGAATTAAAAGCTCATGGAGTAGAGGTAGCATTTGCCACAGAGAGAAGATTGACACCTAACAGAAAAGAGTCTGCATAGACAGGTCTTTTCTGGGTTGAAATGATGTAATGAGTGGGGTACCATAGGGATCGGTACTGGTACCTCAACAGTTTACGATTAATATGAATGATTTGTCTGAAGAGACAGAAGGGATTGCCAAATTTGCTGATGACCGATAGGCAGGCAGGAAAGTAAGTTGCAAAGAGCTCATGAGGTGACAAGAAGGTATGGGTGAAGGGAGTGGGCAAAGATGTGGCAAGTGGAGTACAATGTGGGAAAGCATGAAATTGTTCATTTCAGCAGGAAGAATTTTTTAAAAAGCATTTCGTCTAAATATAAAGCTTATTAAGCTCTAAGATGCAGAGTGATCTGAACGTCTTCATACACGAATCACAAAAGATTAGTGTGCAGGTATAAGTAATTAGGAAAGTTAATAGAATGGTATTAGTTATCACGAGGGAGAAGTCGGGAGATTATGCTGTAGTTTTACAGGGCAGTGTGAGGCCACATCTGGAGTACTCTGTACAGAATTGGTCCCCTTATTTGAGGAAGGTACAAGTATGTTAAAGGAAGTTCGGAAATTACCAGACTAATACTTGAATTGTGGTTAATCTTATGAGGAAAGGTTGGACAGACTAGGCTTGTATTCACTGGGGGATTGAATAATAAGAGATGACTTGAATGAAAAAAATAAAATCCGGAGGGGCCTTGACAAGATAGATGTGCAGCAAATGTTTCCTCGTTTGGGATAGTCTAGAACCAGGCATCACTGCATAGAAACAGGGAGTCACCCAAATAAAGCCTAGATTAGGCACCATTTTTGTTCTTAAGTCATGAGTCTTTGGGTCCCTCTTCCAGAAAAGATGGTGGAAGCAGAGTCCTTAAAATCTTTTGAGGTAGAGGTACATAACCTTTCATCTTATTAATAAGGATTTACCAGGGTTAGTCAGAAATGCAGATGTGAGGTTGTCGTCGAATGGGGGAGCAGACTTCAGAGATCAAATGGCCTATTCCTGCTTCTAGTTTGTGTGTTCCCATCTTCATATGTGTTCAAAAAGTGAAGTTAGGAATTCTCTGCACAAAAATGTTGAATCCAAAATCTTTTTATGACGGGATCAGAGCCATTGGAAAAAAATAGCATCACAGACCTCAGGAAATGTGCAGGGATTTGGGAGCCAAAAGACAAACATCGACCTGATGGGGGGGAATGGCCTGTTTCTGTGCTGTAACATCCTGGGGGAAAGCAAAGTGCTGCTGTATCATATCGATGTCAAATCTCTGGGGCCAGGTGGCACTGTGGGTCGTGATTCATGTTTTTGTCTTCAATGATAATACATGTTACCCAGGTAACAGCCAGTGGCAATACCTAGCTCAGTCAATCTCTATAAATCTGTGTCACTAAAAGTGAGTGCAATGTTCACCCCCTCCCCACACAGCTGAGTCCAGGAATTTGGACTGTGTGCAGGAGCTTCAACTGGGGAAGCTGGGAGGGTATTAGAAGGTGCTAAAACTCTATTTCTGTCTACCTATCAATGTGACTTATAAACCTGACGTGCACCATCAGAATCTTTAGCAGTACTTGACTTGCATGATTTAAACTTAGGGCTTCATTGGATGGGGAAGATAAATAGGGAGTAACAGCAGGGTTATGATTAGATTACTTTACAGTGTGGAAACAGGCCCTTCGGCCCAACAAGTCCACACCGCCCCGCCGAAGCGCAAACCACCCATACCCCTACATTCACCCCTTACCTAACACTACGGGCAATTTAGCATGGCCAATTCACCTGACCTGCACATCTTTTGGACTGTGGGAGGAAACTGGAGCACCCGGAGGAAACCCACACAGACACGGGGAGAATGTGCAAACTCCACACAGACAGTCACCTGAGGCGGGAATTGAACCCGGGTCTCTGGCGCTGTGAGGCAGCAGTGCTAACCACTGTGCCACCGTGCCGCGCACAGGTGCTGAAATTGGAAGGAGAACCCAGATATGCAGACATTTACCAACACGGCCAGGAATGAGAGAAGTGAGTTGATATTTGTGGTGTATAAACACTTCTTCAGGTCCTTATAACCAAGGGCACATTGCAAAAGTTCAGGTTAGGAGATCCAACACTTGGAGAAAGTGAGATGCTGGAGATGAGAGTCAAAAAGTGTGGTGCAGGAAAAGCACAGCAGGTCAGGCAGCATCCGGGGAGCAGGAGAATCGACGTTTTGGGCATAATGCTTTGGACTTATGCCCGAAACGTCGACTCTCCTGCTCCTTGGATGTTGCCTGACCTGCTGTGCTTTTCCAATGCCACACTTCTCGCCACCCAAAACTTGGTTGAGCAAAGATGCTGAATGTACTGTTTTGATTGTGGGATCAGTGGGTTTCAAGTAAACCTGCTGGATTGACTTGGGCTGGTCACCAGGATCAGTTAAAGTTTGGATCATCCTAGTGGGCAATCTTGGAGATTCGACCAAATTTTCTCTGACGTAACACCCATCCATCAGGAGCTGGAGGTCTTGAATGTTAATTGTATATCGTGCATAATTCTGTGCAGGGGGATTCACTATAAATTGGGTGAAACTGTGAGCAGGTCTCCATCTAATCATGTAACACTGCAAATAAAAGTTTGTAATTTGTGGAAAGATTGGCTCCTGTTCCATCATTCCACAATTGGCTTCCTGAAATATAATGTTTGTAACTTAAATCCGGTATAAAATAAACTTTTACTTTATAGAACTGTTTCTTTAAGCAGTCTTCAGGCTGCCATTAATGCAGAATCCACCCGATTTGGGTGCATTCCGCAGCATTAAGAGAGACATGTGCTTGATCATTTGTCGCAATGTAGGAGTTTATTTTCTGCTTGTTGGG
Source organism: Chiloscyllium plagiosum (assembly GCF_004010195.1). Classification (NCBI taxonomy): domain Eukaryota; kingdom Metazoa; phylum Chordata; class Chondrichthyes; order Orectolobiformes; family Hemiscylliidae; genus Chiloscyllium; species Chiloscyllium plagiosum. The sequence goes on along the minus strand of NC_057732.1, from coordinate 45,807,416 downwards.
AAGGACCTGCAGATGCAGCATTCAAAGTGCGTTGTGGGGGAGCGGTTTGGGTAAGCAATGCACCCAGTTTGAGTGGGCAGGCAAGTAGCATACTCCAGCCCTAATAAGTTACATTTCCACTGCTCTGCCATGTGACAGTTTGAGTGGGGGAAGTGTTAGCCGTGCACCTCACTAGGTCAAAATGCTGCTTCAGCGTTATCACCAAAGGGTCCAGCTGCAGCAACGCACAGCCCCGTGGCTAGTTATAGTTTGTTCCAGGCAAGCCACTGAACTGCTATTGCAAATGAATTAGAGAAAAGGGAGAGTTATAAATAATGTATGGAGCAGCACAAGTTTAAGAGCTGTTGAAAGTATGTGAGATTGACATATAGTACTTAACATTTCCATGTTCAAAATTTATCTTAATGCATTTCAAGAACTTAGGACAGGCATGAATTTTTCAGAGACTTTAATGGAAGCATGCTTTTATATTAAAAAGAACAAATGGTACAACCTCATTTTTTTTGTCTCTTCTTGTATCAGTGTCACAGTTTTTGCAGAATGTGCATAATAATTGATGTGAAAGCAACATACTGGACATCCATCTAGGCCCCTTTGCTTTCTCAGAAGAGCTTAAGTGGTGCTGTAATGGTCAGACAGCATCTTTCACAGGCTTTCAAGGCATTCGTGTAGAAAGTTTCTGTTCACGCGAAAAAGAAGGAATTAAGTCATCCACTTGTCCCGTGCATTCTCAGAAAGGTGACTGTAGTTTGATATCAGAAGCTGGGAAATGTGCAGCCAAGTATAGAGCTGAGCTAAGGAGCCAGCGTTTCACATTCTGAAATCTGTGTTAGAGCCCCAGTGAGCAGTACTTGCAGATTGTGTATCTGTCTCTCTCTTTCTGTCATTGTGTCTCCTTCATGTTTTCCAGCACCTTCTTTACCCCATAGTGTGGATAGAGGAGTGGGATATCACAGGAGAAGATCAGGGAGGAGTTAGATGCCCACTTGACAGTGTTGTCAGCTGTGGCTCAGTGGGTAGCACTGCTGTCTGTGAGTCAGGCAGTTGAGAGGAGGCAGGGGTGCAGCAGTAATGTCATTAAACTAGTAATCCAGAACCTCGGGTTAATGTTCTGTGAACATGATGGAAATTTTGAATTAAAAATCTGGGATAAAAAGCTTGCCTAATGGAAACATAAAATATAGGAGCAGGATTCAGCTGCTCTACCATTCAATATGATCATGGCTGATCATCTAACTCTGCTGTGCTTTTCCAGCACCACTCTACTCCAGCATCTAGCTCAGTCCCCCATTCCTGCTTACTCCCCATGAACTTTGATCCCTAAGCACTGTATCTAATTCTTTGAAGCCAAAACATTTAATGTCTTCAATCATATTCTGTGGCAAAGAATTCCACATTCTAGCCACATTATGGGTGAAGAGATCTTTCATCTCAGACCTACATGGCCTAGCTTGTATCCTTAGATTGTGATATCTGGTTTTGGATTCTGTGGTCATCAGGAATGTCCATACTATGTTTACTCTGTCCACAGCTGTTAGCCTTTTATAGGTTTCTAGGAAAACCACTCTCCTTCTTTTAAACTCTGCTAATGGCAACATGTAACTGCTATTGATCACCATCTAGTGTCCTTTAGGGAAGGAAATCTTCCATTCATATGGAAAATGTGGAGAGAGAAACTGAGGTAAAGTTTCCAGTTGTGTATGACTTTTCAGTCTGGATCACCTGGGAGAATTGCACTGACAGAGGTGTGATCTTTCAGGTAAAACAGTAAACCAAGACCCTGCCTGTCATCTAAGGAGGATGGTAAATGCTCCCATGGCACTCTTTCAGAGATGGGGAGGGGAGCCAGGCCCACTGTTTTGGTCAACATTTATCCCTCAGTGAAGATCACAAGGAGAGATTATCTCATCACTGTTGGAGCTGGCTATATTCAAATTAAATCTCTTTTCTCCACATCAGAGCACTTTGTATATACTTCATTGTTTGAGGTCATGAAATATATACAATGGAATGCAAGTCTTTTCATTTTCAGATTTACCAATAAGCTAATACAATAGTAGTGTGTGATTGAGGCAGCTGTATCTCTAACCCACAGAAGGCTACATGCAATCTAAATTGTTGATAGCTGGTTAAATTCCCCTGTGAAGGACATATATATTCTGCCTGTACTGTGTCGTACACACTGCAATGTCCCAGTTTTGAAATCACTATGGCCTGTAAATGGGCTATTAATAGTAAATATCTCTTGTCCTTTTTTTTTAATTTCCCTATAGAGCACTGTCTTTCCTTATTTCCCTGGTTTTACCTGAAAAGAGGTCGTTTTCCTTGTAAAGTACAAGAATTCCTTAAGAAGTACCAGCCACTTGCCCGTGAAGGCATGCATACACAGCAGATTTCTCTTCTCCCCTTCGCTTTCATCCTGAAATGAAACCTACAGATCCATGCAACTTTATAGATTTATTTTGAAAAATTCTTGGAATATCTGTAGCAAGACTGGGATTTATTTTTCTAATTGCCTTGAGAAGATCACAGTGCACTGCTGACTCTGATCATTATAGTCTATATCTGGTGAAGGTGCCCCTGTACAATATTCTGGCCAGGTCTCTTCAGCACAAAGAACAGGTAAAACTCAGTGAGGAATACAGTTTGGCTTGGCATCCATCCCTGATGTTCTAAATGATTTCCCAATTTTCTTCAGCCCCAAAAATATCTTTGGACCTCAACCCTTCACCCTGGTTTCTTGGCTATTTCTGAGTATTTGTAGTTCTGCAGCAGTGAAGGGGTTAAGACCAAATCCTCTGCACCTGGGTATAATAACTACAACCAGTAATTGTCTCGCCATTATTAGAATTTGCTGCTTTCACATTGCTGGCAAATACCCAGATGACACAATAATTCAGTTATAATGATTTATGACTCTGTATTAAGTTATATATCATAAAGGGCTGGTGGCACTAGATACTTACGGCTTTCTGTAAGTTCCAAACAATCTTTTCGAGGCACGAGAGTGAGAACGTGAATTTGGAGGGAGGTGGGGCTAAGTTCCTCCCAATTGAATGAGCATGTGTGTGGAAGTTAAAATGCTCTGGGGAGAATTACTGTAATATAAGGAGGTTAGGAACCAATTGATTTTTACACTTAGATGGCTTTCAAATTCACCATGGCGATGTAATAAGCTATAAAGTTACACAAGGCACATCAATAATGGGCTGCAATGTTCTTTTATGAGTCTTTGCATGGTGCTAACACTAAAACCAGTTAACACACAACAGCTGCCCAACTGAATTCCAGTATGTCCCAAACAGTTTGTTTATTATTCATTATTCTACAGGTTATAAATTATTGGAGACAAAGTTATTTGTAATGGTTTACGTTTTTCCACTGACAATAATGTACTTAAAACTCATGAGGGCCTTTAATTTATTATTTCTTTAATGATTGACAATGCTGTGAGCGTTATGCCTTTCTTTTGTGACTGGTGACAGCTTCAGAAATATTTCTCTCAGTAATGAAAGTGCAAGTATTACACGTCACCGTGGAACATTCTGGAAAATGAGGATAATAGCTGATGTGAAAGCGTTGACATCTTCAGCAAAATGTTTTTTTTTAAAAAAAGGCACATCACATTCATACATCGCACCAGATGTAGATGAATATCTCCAAGCACTTTCACAGGGAGAGATTGACACTGAGTGAGTGAGTTCATCAAAGCAGACCGGAGGTAGAGTTGAAGAGCGACATTTTTCATGTGGTTTTAACAGCAGGGAGATGTTCTCTTTTGTAACTCCACAAAATATTGTGTTTGCTTCCTCTTGAATGGTGCTCTGCATTTGTTCTTCCTGAATTTATTTCTAAGTTGTCATTTTATTCCCTGCTTTACCTTCATCCCCACCACAAGCCATTCCTCAGTTGCAAAGCCAATCTGTGTTGATACCAGTCTTTAGTCACTTGTTCAAAATTACAATCTAACCTTGATTTTCATCGCTGCACTATTGGCTGCCATGACTTCAGCAACTTAGGTCCATAACTCTCAAATTCTCTCCTTAAACTTAGCTGATTCCCCCTCCTCTCTCTTCCTGTAACACATTCCTCAAAACTTCATTCTGATTAACCTTTTTGTTCAGCTACTCTGCAATTTCCTTTTGAGTTTCTCATTATCAGCGTTTACTCATTCAGCTGTGATAAAGGTTAATTATTATTTGGGAATTCTAAAGTAGAGGGAAATGGGTCTTGGTTTTCAGTTCTTTGAAGGTGACTTGTTTTTTTTAAAATGGTCAGCAATTCCATTTATAAGCAGTGGGATCAAAACAGCATTTCCAATAAATGAAATGACTCAAGCTGTGATTAGAAAAGCCAGCTGGTTATGTAATTACCGAAGTATTTATAAATTAAACTTTAATAACGTACTGAATTAGAGGCCAGAGGCCAGAACCAGGTTCAGTTCAGAGGAAAGGGTCCATACCAGGGCAGGGCAGTTTAGTTTTGGCAGCTTCCAGATCATCAGAGCTGGAAAGAAATCTTAAGCTGATCTTGCAGCCCAAGTATACAAGCCTTCCTTCATAGCTCTTCCAAATTGTCTTGTGTATAGGTTTTTTTTCTGTATGTGTATGAATTAAATCTATCTCCATCAACAATCAAGAAGGGAACTAGACTTTTGTTGGGGTGGGGGTGGCAGGAGAGTTGGGGGGAAAGGAATCAATGTGCAAAGTTAGATTGGAAGGCGCTTAGTGAAATTCTCCTTCAGTGAACTAGTGCAGGCATCACCTCCACATAACAAATTCAGCGATTCTGAGTTGTGAAACTTGTTTTTTTTTGTCTGGGTAGGCAATATGGCTGACATTCATATGTAGACAGCATTGCTGCTTTGAATGAACAATCCTCCCGGCTTGCATCCTAACCCTGGCGCACACCATGACGTGAGTTGTATCGCAGCCTGGGAGCTGCATGTGGTGAGAATGCAGCTTCTGTTCTGCCAACAAGTGTTAGTGACACCAGCTTCAAAGTAGTACCAAAGCTCAAGGAATCTGTCTGTTTGCGATTTCCTTTCCCACAACACCATGTCCAAGGCAGGAGGATCCAGCCTCATGGTCCAACCCTACTCTTGCATTCAAATTAAAGATGTTCTGCCTTGAAAGTTCTGTTGATAGCATCAAGCTCCTCATGAAACTCTCCTCACCTTCCGTGCAGTACAGTGTGGAGCATAGATACTTATAAAGTTGGCGAGTCCAGTTTGAGATGAGAGACAAGTGGAGAGAATACATTCAGAACAATTTGAGGGGAGTTTTATTGAGGGAGTAGTGAAATCCTCAGTGTGATCACACATTTGCCTTGAACTCTTTCCCCTGTGAGACGAATGTTAATCTGCACTCAGTGAGTGGATTCTCATCGGTAAGCTGTGGTAAAATTCAGCTGATCATGTTTTGTGTTGTTCTCCACTGTCTTGTGTGCATAATTGGACCAGCCAAAAGTGATGCCTAAGTCCTGTGCACACTCTCTGGATGTTGGTGCTTGCGAAAGAGTCAGTGTCTTCCTTCTTTCAATTGGTTTTGTTTGTTTGCCTGCTGTGATGGTTCTTGGTGAAACAGATGGACTGTGGCACTAACCAGTTGGGGAGCTGTTCAACCTGAGGTGGCCAGTGGCGAATCAGTGGGAGACAATCGTCCCTTTTGCTGTCAGAGAAAGCCATTGCACATGCTCTCTACCCCATTCGAATTGGATTTATCATTCGTAATTGCTGCCTCCTGTGTTTCTCAACTCTCTGCTGCATCACTGGGGAGTGTCCTGTTCAAGGAATCAACCCTGGACAGAAGTTCTGGAGACTCTGGGTGTCCCTCAACCTCCCCACTTGAGTCCAAAAGAATTCAAAGCATTACATTTGGCACCAGTCTGGTTGCAGGAATTGCCAGAATGGTGACACATTTACACAACAGTCCGCCTTTTAGATTTCACTCCAGATTTTTTTAATATCAAGGTGTACTCCCTTAGACTTCAACTCCCTCTTGAGGGATCCAGAAGGGTATGAGCATTCCATCTGTAGCTGGGAGTTTGGTTCATGTGTGCCAGAGTATCTCTATCGGCTGTTAGGCCCTACATATCTGGGAGCCAAACCTCCTCCGAATCCCTCTTCAACTTTAACCTAGGGCCAGATGGGATCCAGTTTCCGTGTGTCACCGCAAGGAGGTAGTGTACTGACAGGAAAAAACTTGCACGCTTGTTCTTATTTTGTTGTGAGTTGGCAGTGTGGGTTGAAAATGGGAAATAAATTAGCACACAAAAGCAGGAAACAAATTAACTCTCTTCACCCACCCACTAGACACATGGTATTGACTTGTGGTTGTTAAGGAATGTCTTTTCAGAGCACTGTTAGCTTTGACAGTGAGAAATATTAAAAAGCCTATGTCAGTGACTATCAACAGTTGGGGGAATTGCAGTTTGAACCAACATCCCATTACCCTGTGAAACCATCAACTTTTAAGGCAGTTAATTGATATGACCAAGTGATTGGAATAAAATGCCAGGGTTTTTCTGATGCTGCCTTAAGAACATTCACATTATGGTGCAGAAATTTGATATGGCCACCTTCATTTCTACCAAGATGATACTAACACCTCCTCACAACCTGTGTTTGGGTTTATAGTAGTGCAATTAAAGTATTAATAGCAGATTTTGGAATATTTTCCTCTTCCTGCCTCCTCTATTCCTGCATTACACTGGTGGATTTATGTTCACTAGAAATAGGATTATTGCTTGCTGAGAATCTAGCTCTGAAAAGAATTGAAGGGCATTACTGTCTCAGTGTGAGCTAGATTGTGCTGGAATGGCCAAAGTTAAACCACTGGAACTAACATAAACTGTCAGTATTCTGAGAACAGTTGCCTTCCCTGCCTAGTAAACAAAATTATGAAGGAAAAATGGAGAAATGAAATCTTTTTAGTAGAACAAGGCCAAGTCTGCATAGATTGCTGTATTCACATCAACCTCCCTTGATGCACTAGACCTTGGATTTCTGAAGGTACCTTTTGAGAAGAATTTCTAATGTGTGATTAAAAGCAATCCAGTGGCTTTTCTGAACCCAAATAGGCTCTGATCAAGGCCACAAGCTAAAAGGTAAAGCACCGCAGAAAACAAATCTCAAAAATACCTTTCAGTCACTGGGAATTAATGGAGAATAAGGCCAGTATTTGCACGTTTTTCTGTGCTGTCCTTGACATCATGCAGCTGGGTTAAACTGGTGCCATTGTATTTTGTTCTTCACCTGTGGTACACCTGGGTGATCTGCGATGATGCAGGGTTCCTTTTTGCTTTGGCCAGTATTGTTACTTGCCAATTAGTGACATGCAGAAACATAAAACAGAAGAGTCTCACTAATGCCAGCCGCTTACTTGTACTGGATATGGTAACATCTTGTTTATGTTGCACAAGACCATGATGTTTTACTGTATCTGACGCCCTGAGATTAACCTCAGACTGTCAGGTCGCAATCGAGAGTTGATGGTCACAGAGCAACAGTTGCAACTGTTTAGAGTAGAGTGGAATTAGAGTCGTGAAGGCAAAGTCACAACTTTTAGTTTGTTGTTGAAGCTTTAACCTTGTACAGTCATACAATAGCAGTGCATAGAAATCAAAGAGTCCCTAAAGTGTGGAAGCAGACAGTTTGGCCCATTGAGTCCATGCCGCCCTTCTGAAGAGCATCCCACCCAGACTTGTATCCCTACCTCACCCCTGTAACCCTACATTTCCCACGACTAATTCACCCAACCTGCACAGCTTTGGACTGTGGGAGGAAACCAGAGCACCTGGAGGAAACCCATGCAAACACAGGGAGAATGTGCAAACACCACACAGACAGTTGCCCAAGGGTGAGACCAAACCCTGGTCCCTGGTGTTGTGAGGGAACAGTGCTAACCACTGAGCCACCATGCTACCCTGAACAAGGAAACAGACCCTGTGGTCCAACTGGTCAATGCGGCCCAAATATCCCAAATTATTTTAATCCCATTGCCCAGCATTTGGCCCCATCCCTCTTTAAACCTTTCCCACTCATACCCATCCAGATGCCTTTTAAATGTTGTAATTGTACCCACCTCCACCAATTCTGATGGCTCATTCCATGCACACACCACCCTCTGTGTGAAAAAGGTGTCCCTTTTTTAAGATTTTTCTCACCTTAAACCTATGCCCTCTAGTTCTGGCCTCCCCTACCCTGGGGAAAAGACCAGGGTATTCACCCCATCCATGCACATATGATTTTATAAGCCTCTATAGGGTCACCACTCAACTGCCAATGCTCCATGGAAAACAGCCCCAGCCTATTCAGCTTCTCCCTATAGCTCAACCATAGCCTCTTGATGGTCAGACAAAACAATGCAGATACTGGAAATTCTCAAGAAGGATCACACTAGACTCAAAACGTTAAATCTGTTTCTCTCTTCAGAGGCTGCGCTTCAATGGCAAGGTCTGTATTTGTTCTTGATGGTTGCATCTGAAGAGAGAACAAACTGACCATGAAATAAAAACAGAAAAGGTTAGAGGAACCCAGCAGTGTGTGCACGAGAGAAACAGAGTGAACGTTTCAAGTCTGATGCGATTCTGCTTCAGAACGCTGATCTTGGTTTTAGCCCTTTGTTGTATGTCAGGAGACCATTCTGCCTACTGTCCCAATTTCTCAGTTGCTATGCACAGTCCTACTGCCATTTCCTCTGGTTATGAGCCCTTCTGCTGTTTAGTAGTCTGACCTTATTTATTTGTACCAAAACATTTCCTCACGTTGAACAGTTATCAAATTTCTCCTTAATCTTCCCAGCACAAAGTAGAACAATCCCAGCTTCTTTCCTTGGAGTGCAGGTTCATAGCTCCTTGAGAGTGGAGTCACAGGTAGATAGGATAGTGAAGAAGACCTTTGATATGCTTCCTTTATTGGTCAGAGTATTGAGTACAGGAGTTAGGAAGAGTTGTTGCAGCTGTACAGGACATTGATTAGGCTACTTTTGGAATATTGCGTGCAATTCTGGTCTCCTTCCTATCGGAAGAATGTTGTGAAACTTGAAAGGATGTATTTGTTATAATGCGATTCCGGCTATATTGGTTTAAATGGTAACGTGATTTTCTTATAACACGGGATTGTCTGAGAATGGAACTATCATGTTATAGCAAAACTGGCTGTACACGATTCACTTCTGTCATCTGTGAGGCATGATGTCCACATGTGAGTTTGAGGAACTTGTGTTGGGGCCACTGGTTTGTTGGATTATCATGGCTGAGCTGTCATATCTCAGCAGTGGCCCTTCACTAAAATGAACATTGATGGATTCTCTCCCCTGTTCATGGAGGCTACAATGCTTCTGCAATTGCTTTAGCCCAGAGAGAATTGGCAGCTGATTGTGCCTTTCAATATATTGGGAGTCCTAATATCCAACAATGTAGTGCTTTCTGAGGTGTGTCATCTGTTTGCTGTACAAACCTCAGAAACCTATGTTTGCACAGCCCCCAAGCTCCCACAAACAGTGAAAATGACCAAATCGCCTGAGCTAGTGATGGTGGTTGTGAATGAACCATTGGCCACAATCCATACCTCCTGCAGTTCAAGATCAGTCTGAGTTTGAGTATTGGGGAAAGGCTGGATGGGCTGGGACTTTTGCCACTGGAATGTAGGAGGTTGAGGGGTGACCTTATTAAAGTTTATAAAATCATGAGGGGCATAGTTAAGGTATTTTTTCCCTGGAGTGTGAAATTTCAAGACTAGGGGACATATTTTTCAGATGAGAGAAGAAGGATTTTAAAAAACATAAAGGGCATTTTGTTTTAAACGAAGATTGGTTCCTGTGTGGAATGAACTTCCAGAGGATGTGATGGATGCGGGTACAGCTACAAAGTTTGAAAAACATTTGGATAAATACATGAAAGAAATGTTTAGAGAGATATGGGCCAAGCAGGTGGGATTATGGTTGGGATGGACTGGTTGGACTGAAGAGTTTGTTTCTATGCTATATGACTCTTCCCAAGTCCCAAGGTTTTACATCCACATAAGATGGCAAACATGACCTGCATATTAGTGTCTCCTTTGAAGAACAGGTATCCCCAGCCGTATAGCTTACCCTTGGTGCTACACATGTCAGTGTAAATGATGTGCTCACTTCCCTGAAATGGGATTATTGTAAACTTATCCCATGCCACATAAGATGATATGGCAAGCAAGCAAAGGTATCCTTCCATTGTCGTTTCCAGTATTTGAATAGCTTGCCCAGAATGCACATTTTTGATTATTCCTTTTGAACTTGTGTGTGCAATGCATACCAAATAAGATCTGACGAAAGCTGAAATTGAACAAATTAGAAGCTATTTGGAAATCCAAATATTGAAACAACGTGGTTATGGAGAATCAGGCTTCATGACATTGTGAGTTGTGACAGCCAGTTGAGCACTATTGTCTCACTCACACTCGGCTGCAAGTACAGCAGAGATGTCAGTCCCTTAACAGCAACCAGTTTGCCAGCTACACTCAGGATAATGCTTGAAATTCCTGTCAGCTTTCACTCCTCACTCCCTGCCTTGATTCCTCAAAGTACAACGTCGCTGATGGCTCTTTGCTATGATACAACCAACAAGTTTATAACAGAAGTACATTTTCCAGTATTGTTGAAGTCTTCATGTGTTAACACCTGGGGAAAGCTTTTTGGAAATGGTCAGGTATGTTCTCTGTTGAAGTCGTACTTAAACCAAATTTCAATGTAAATCAATCTGAAAAGGATGTATTTCTGTAACAGTTGTTCAAGTCATTTTGACATCCTCGTTGTTATTCCAGCTGACTTGTGTAATCTGCTGAAAGGGGGTTTGCACAGTGCAGCTCTCCAAGTGAGCATCCTGATTTGTTGCCTTTCTCCCACCCTTCCCCAGAACTTTGATCAAAGGACAGTATAGGAACAGGCCCTTCGGTCCTCCAAGTCTGTACTGACATATTTTGCCCTTCCACACTAACATTGTTTTCAGTTCCTGGATCCTTTATCCCTGTATTCCATTCCCATTCATGTATTTGTCCAGGTGCTTCTTGAATGCTGCTATTTGTCTGCTTCCACTACTTCCTCCTCTGGCAACACGTTCCAGGCACTCACCACCCTTTGTATGAAAAACTTGTCTTGCCCATCTCTTTTAAACCCCCCCACCCCACCCCGCACCTTGAACCTGTGTCACCTAGCAACTGACCCCTTCACCCTGGGGAAATAACCTCATACTTTCCACTCTATCCATGCCATTCACAATCTTATAAACATCTATCGGCTCTCCCCATAACCTCCTGCGGTCCAGTGATAACAAACCCTGTCTATCCAACCTTTCTTCATCGCTAAAATCCCCCATAGCAGACAACATCCTGGTAAACCTTTTCTGAACCCTCTCCAAAGCATCCACATCCTTCTGGTACTGCAGTGACCAGAACTGTACGCAATTCTTGAACTTGATTTCTTATTAAATATTTAAATTCCTACTTCCAAGTTTCCAACACCTTGTTGTACTATTATGTACAGTCCCTAACAAATGCCAGCAGAAACAGTTGGCTTTCACCTCACTGCCATCAATGCTAGTGACAGTACAGGCTGTGGTGTCACAGCAGTGACTGTGGCCAAGAGTGATTGATTAATGTGATTCTTGAGTGGCACAATGAGGCACTAGATAAATCCAGATGCATCCGAAGCAGCAGCCGTGCTTGGCAAAGAAGTAAGCTGTATTATCTGCCACCTCCCCACTTAGAGCACACTTGCAGCCCACACTCCCGAATTCTCCCATGTAAATGATCGTAAGGTGATAATACTTGTACACTTAATGATAAGGTCCTAGGGAGTGTTGCTGAACAAAGAGATCTTGGAGTGCAGGTTCATTGCTCCTTGAAGGTAGAGTCTCAACGAGATATGATAGTGAAGAAGGCATGTGGTATGCTTGCCTTTATTGGTCAAAATATTGAATACAGGAGTTGGGAGGTCATGTTGCGACTGTACAGGACATTGGTTAGGCCACTTTTGGAATATTGCGAGCAATTCTGGTCTCCTTCCTATCGGAAAGATGTTGTGAAACTTGAAAGGGTCCAGAAAAGATTTACAAGGATGTTTGCCAGGGTTGGAGGATTTGAGCTATAGGGAGAGGCTGAACAGGCTGGGGCTGTTTTCCCTGGAGTGTTGAAGGCTGAGGAGTGACCTTATAGAAGTTTATAAAATCATGAGGGGCATGGGTAGGGTAAATAGACAAGGTCTTTTCCCTGGGGTGGGGAGTCCAGAACTAGAGGGCATAGGCTTAGGGTGAGAGGGGAAAAGATTTAAAAGGGACCTAAGGGACAACTTTTTTTTACACAGAGAGAATGAGCTGCCAGAGGAAGTGGTGGAGGCTAATACAATTACAACATTTAAAAAGCATCTAGATGGGTATATGAATAGGAAGGGTTTGGAGGGATATGGGCCCGGTGCTGGCGGGTGGGACTAGATTGGATTGGGATATCTGGTCGGCATGGACGGGTTGGACGGTGCTGTACATCTCTATGACTCTAGGGATTCATGAACGTACTACTTTGAGCTGTTAATCTGAGCAGCATCTTCTCCACTTGTCACTGTGCCTCCCTCTGTCCACACAAAGAGAAGGTCAGCAGACACATGACACCAGTTATAGTTCAACAGGTTTATTTAAATAATCTGTTACATGTGGGCAAAGGTCGAATCCCCTCCGACAATTAACCGACCACACAAACCCGAATTGGTTATGACAGGAGTAGAGGTTCCCTTCTGATAATAATTAAGTCAAAAACACCCAGAGAACATTAGCCTCTCCCCTCGTAATCTGTCAAAGTGGATTAAAAGGAACGAAACTCCCCGATCTTCACTTTCTAAGTAACAAATTTATTTATTCAACTCTAATAGTAAACAATTTTTATCATAATTACTGTCAAGCCAGACAGTTTTTACTTCAAATAAACCTGCTGGATTATAACCAGGTGTCCTTTGACTTCTGACTTTGTCCACCCCAGTCCAACACCAGCACTTCAACATTATGGCTCTATGAAGACTGTACAATACTCTCAAAATGTCAAAGCAGGAAATAGTTTTAAGAGTTCTACAGTGAGGAATGGAACATAATTCCATGATTCCAAATGTCAAACATTGATAAAATCAAGTTGAGTTTTATTTTTCTGGATGTACAAAGTCACCAGCACCCTGGCTGGGACACTAGCTCATCACTAAGTATTGAAGATCTAAATGGAACCTAGGGTTTGTCTCCCCAAACAGGAACAAAAATTCCCTCGACGTAAGCATCTCCAGAGATTATAGAAAGTTGATGGAGAATAGTAACAAGAGAGTATTGCATAGGAAAGAACTGGCAAGGAGTAGCTTGGATAGTAATAGAGTGCTATATATGAGTAATGGTAACAACTAATAATAATTGACAGGGAATTAGCTTGCTTAAATGATCATGACTAGAAAAGAGCTACAACTAGATAGTGCAGAACTAAAATGCTGCTGAGAAAGCATACATTTTGTGAAAACTTTCTATATTGCACTCATCAAGACAATTTGCAGGAATTACCAAAGTAGAGAGACAACAACATTTATACTGAATGAGGAGAGATTGCTGATGGGTTGACAAGTGGACTTTGATTGATACAACCTCTGATTGGTAATTCAGCATCTGAAGGATTACACTGTAATCAATTTAAGATTGCAGAGCACTTGTGGCACACTGGTAGTGTCCCCGTGTCTGAGGCAGGAGGTTCAAATTCCACCTGATTCAAAGGTATGCTGTAATGCCTTTAAATAGTTTGATGAGAAAATATCTCCGTTTAGGATCATCAGTTGTGCTTGCAATGTGGTACACTTGTGTGCACTGGAATCAAAATACTAATACAAGGGGCCCTGTTCTTTGTATACAGACAGAACCTACGCACAGACAGCCACCAACAAAATAGACGGCAGACATTCTCTGGCTTCTGCGGGGCAATGCCTTGACTAATCAAAGTCAACTTGCCTGTCTTAAAATGTAAACAAAGCTTGGCAGTTAACTGTCAATCTGCATCAAATGATGCATTCGCTATGGCAACGCCTATGTGAATCAGTGTCCACTTACTAACAAACAGCACACTTCTCTCATACAGGATTGTTTTCTCTTCACTTTGATATTTCTTGCAAATTGCCCTGATAAAAGGTAAAGACTGATTGCAGGAGGAGCTTTAGATGCAGAAACAAATTATTGCATAAGGTGAAAACAATGTTTAACAGAATAATCATTGCACAAGTGTGCATCTTAGAATCGAGAAATAGTCCCCAGTGGGCAGTAGGCTTCTGGCAATCATGGCCCTACCTCACTCATTGGGAATGAGTATTTGGGTAAATTATGAGACAATCAGTTGTACTCATGGTTACTGCTGATAGGAGCCAGCACCTTAGAAAAGGGAGGGGGAGAAATCTGGTGAAGAACAAATATATCAAAGTGTGGGAGAAGATTTGTAGCTCGGGTGCTCGTTGTTGTGGTTGTGTTCGCCGAGCTGGGAATTTGTGTTGCGGACGTTTCATCCTCAACAACACAGAAGCGCTTCACAGGAGGCTCCCAAGCACTGAGGATGTCACCTAGACAGGAGACGAAACGTCTGCAACACAAATTCCCAGCTCGGGGAACAGAACCACAACAACAAATACATCATCAAGAAAGGTTTCCCAAGGTAACAAAAGCCAATGGAAAACTTTAGTGTATTTACCAGGATTGATGCTTTTCATAACTCTAAATCTAGAAAGACTCCATTTTCTCAGTGATGCATGGATTCCTGCAGAAATCTGACTTTCATCGTATCTTAACTTTTCAAGGAAACCCTGCATTATAATAGAAGACTTTTACAGCTCATCTTTTGTATTTGATGCATTGTGGAGCACAAACCAGTCTTCATCACAGGGTATCTCCATCATGTCCTGCAGTCAAATCTCTATGAGGAAATTACCAGAACACAGGCAATCCAGTTGTCTTTTACCCCATCTCCTGCCAACACCCCTCCCTTGTATAAAACTTCACTTCCAATGATACTCTTTTAACCTCACTAGAATTGGCAAAACCTGTCCAGAAAATCAGCAGCATATTCAGTTAACCAGGTACCCCAAGACTTGACTCCTTGGCAATAAGGTAAGGATATAAATGCTCCATCAGTCAGGAATCAAAAATCTCCTCCAGTGTAAAATGTTAAATAGGAACTGACAACCTCTATGGAGGAAATGAAGCAAGTGTCTTACTCCCACGCTAAGTACTATGGCTGAAATGAAATGTGCATTAGAGAGTTATCTTTGACTGAATAGTACCTAGTGAACTGACACTTATGGGAAATATCATTTTATTTCCATTATTCCAATAGTAATGGAGAATTTCTCTGCTTAATGTACAATGGGGCACATAAAGACTCAATTATACTGTCTTAACTTCAACGTTAAGTAGTTCTGTGTGATATTACAGAAGCCAACGTAATGGTGACAGTTGTAGTTTTCTGACTGGATGGCACCAACAATCTCAAACAATAATGTATTATCGTAGAGGATTCTCTGTATTATGCACACATCTTACCCATTTACTGTCTCTTGTTTTCTGTAAGTTGTTGTCTAATCCTTTCAAACTGTTCCCCTCACACCATTACTTCCTTCAAATGGCTACTCCACACCTGAGCCCAAACAGACTCTTCATCCATAAACAGGAGCACCAAGCTCACATTCTAGCTATTTCTCATCGATCTGTTTAAACACGGATGACACACGTCTGAAGTGGATTGGATTTGAACTCAGACCTTCTTGTCCAGAGGTAGTGACACAACCACTATGCCACAAGAGCCTTAAGATCATTTTTAAAAAATATTAAATCTATTATTCTATCAACCTGTTCAGATATGTAATGATACACCTCTGGAGCTGGTGGGACATGAAGCCAGGTCTCTTGGTTCAGAGCTAGAGACACTACCACAAGAGTCCCGAGATAGTGTTCTCACTTCATGTTTTCAAAGTTTGTGAGAAGATTTGTGAGAAACACTTCATGTTTCTTTTTTAAATCGACCTGTTTAGGTGCATTATTGCAAACCTCTTAAGTAGGTGGGACTTGACCCAGGCCTCCTAGTCCACATGTAGAGAAACTACCACTGTGTGACCCTCATTCTGTCCTTACTGAACGCATCATATCAATCAAGTGTTGGAAATCAGTGGCTCCTCAGCCATGAGAACAGAAACCGAGTGTATTAACATCAACTGTTCCCATTTAAGTCCAAAAGTAGGGGACAAAAGAAAACTAGCAACCATGGATATAGTCAGTGTACTCAGGAAAAACCAGGGAAAAGACCTGATCTGTATTGCTCATGTACTCACTACGTTAACCACCACGTACATGAATCTTCAGGGAAGCAAGGGTCTGTAGACTTGATTGAAACTGCCAGCATTGATATGGAGCATTGAAGCACCAATGTATATGTCATGCAGTGATAGAAGGTGAGTTTGATACTTTGCTCCACTGAGTTCCTGATTTCAGTGAAGCAGTGGGAAGTGACAAGTGAACGCCAGATATATTACCGTGGGGACTGAGGAGAAAGGATTTTTTCTTCAGAAAAAGTGTTTACACTTGCTGTGCACACACATTCAGCCAAGCTGCATCAGTGAAAAGTTAATTAAAGCTCCTCACCCCTCCTGCCCCATTAAAATCATTGGTGATCCCTACTTTTCCTGCATGAACCAATTTTCATGCCACTGCCACTTAGAATTGATACTAATTGTGTTAGAGACCTGGGAACAGCATGATTTATTGCGCCAGGATCACTGGAGAATGCAGATCCAAAATCAATTGTACTCCATTGTATCATTAAGACTCCGAGGTCTGTTAACTATAGTTCTCTCATTGTGACGACCCTGAGAACGTTACATCAGCCTCACTGTGATTTTAAAAAAAAAACCAAAAGTTATTTTTACTCTTTGGTTTATTTAGTCAGTTATCTTTATAAATAAAAACAGAAAGAACTGGAAATCAGAAACAAAAGCCGAAATTTTGGAAAAGCTCAGTAGGTCTGGCAGCATCTGTGGAGAGAGATCAGAGTTAATGTTAATTCTGATTCCTCTCCACAGATGCTGCCAGACCTCTGTAATTACATTAGATTACTTACAGTGTGGAAACAGGCCCTTCGGCCCAACAAGTCCACACCGACCCACCGAAGCGTAACCCACCCAGACCCATTCCCCTACATTTACCCCTTCACCTAACACTACGGGCAATTTATCATGGCCAATTCACCTACCTGCACATTTTTGGACTGTGGGAGGAAACCGGAGCACCCAGAGGAAACCCACGCAGACACGGGAAGAATGTGCAAACTCCACCCAGACAGTTGCCTGAGGCGGGAATTGAACTCTGGTCTCTGGCGCTGTAAGGTAGCAGTGCTAACCACCGTGCTGCCCAGTGCCACCGTGCCGCCCTGCTGAGCTTTTCCAGTTATCTTTCTAACTTGGGTACATGAATGTTTTAGCAGCTCATCAGTGTTTCATGCAAAGTTCAATTGTAGGTTAAAATGCACTTCCAGAAGTCAAAGAGTCATACAGCACTGAAACAGACCCTTTAGTCCACCTCAACCATGCTGACCAAGTATCCCAAACTAAACATTTGCCTGCATTTGGCCTATATTCTTCTACATCTTTCCTATCAATGTACCTGCATCTACTACTTCCCCAGGCAGTTCATTCACATACGAACCAACCTCTGTGTGAAAAAGTTTTAAATCCTTCTCCTCGCTTTCTCCTTAAAAATACGTCCCCCCGGTTTGAATTCTCCACCACTTCCCCACAGAAAAGACCTTTGCTAGTCATCTTATTTATGTCCCCCATGATTTTATAAACCTCTATAAGGTTCACCTTCAGCCTCTCACGCTCCAGTGAAAGAAGTCTCAGCCTATCCAGCTTCACCTTATAACTCAAACTCTCCAGTCCCAGTAACACCCTTGTAAATTGTTTTTGCACCCTCCAAATTAGCAATATCCTTCCTGTAGTAGGCTGACCAGAACTTTCATTGATTTGATCCCTTCTATATCTTTGCATGCAAAGTGTGTGCAGTTACTTCCCATCATAGATGGACACTGAGTGGGTGATTTCACTGCTGTGCTCTTTGTGAATCAGCAAAACTTGCAGCAATCTGGTGGAGATTAGCACACTAGATGGCAAGATTTACTATCAACCGCTGATCTCACCCTTATGGAAAAATCTGGGACAGTGTATCAGGAAATCTAACCAAAGTACCAGTCTTCCCAGTGTTTAGGATTCTAATTAAAACTGTTCACAAACTTCCTGCGTTTAATTAAAAGCTATGAAGGTGCATGCTATTTGTTACATTGGCTGACATATTCGGATATTTATTCCTCACTAATGGGAGCATCATCAGAAGGTCCTTTATGTAAAGTGTGTGATAAGGGAATTGTAAATAAACCTAAAATGAACAGGTTGATTAAAAATCTATAAGATAGAAACATTTGCAGAACTATGTGTAAAGAACTGGGAGTAGGACTAATTGGGTAACTTTTTACAGGAGCCTACATGGACATAATGGACTGATTGGCCTCCTCCTGTGGTATATGATTCTGTATTTCAATCTCTTGCTCAATCAGCGGGTCATTGGTAGATTTCCAATTAAAGCTGTTGTCCAACTAACTTGTCTCTGTGGGTATTTTACATCTACAGTTAATTAAAATGAACAAGACGCATGTCATTGCAGGTAGAAATATTCCACTTTCCAACATTTCCGACAATTAGAGACAAAATTTTCCTTTTTTTTCTAATTTGTACCACATCAATCGCTGCTGGTGCTAATCCAGGTCGTGAACCAGTTTACCTTCTATATGGAAATTCATGCGCAGCGTATGACTCTCTGGTGTTAGTACGTGACCTGGCTCTCATGTATAGACATCACTATTCAGGCCCCTGCAAAAGAGTCTGTTCACAGTAGGAACACAGCAGTGCTAAATTGGGCATGAGCAATGCATCAGTGTACAGTTTGTGACAAATGACAAAGATAAGTTTGAAAATAAATAAAAAGCATCATATTACCCACACCACAGTCTGATGCAAATACAAACAAAACTGAGACTTAATTGCATTACTGAGGGATTACAGTATTGTTGGAAGTGCAAATCAGTTGTTAAACCGGAGGTCCCTGCCAGACTGCTCTTTTGGTTCAGGTGAGCATTAAAAATCTCTCAGCACTACTCACTAAGAGAAGACCTCACCAACAGCACTCCCTCAACAAATAGCCATATGTCTTATTGCTATTTATGGGGCATTGCTGCCACAGAGCAGCTGCTATCTTTGCCGACATTACAACAATCAGAGCACTTCAAAAAGTAATTCATTTTCTGAAGTGCTTTGAGACAAATCAACATAATAAGTCACTAAATGAATGCATGTGTTAGTAATCTCTTATACTGAATGAATCCTGGCCTGGTTTACTTTGGTGAGGTGAAATCAATTAAATTTCTCTTGTTGAAAGTGCCTCATACTGAGGGGTGTAGAGGGTAGCCCCCAGTTGTAATCAGTGCTTGGAGAGATCTGAAATAGCGTAATTTTGATTGCTAGCGCAAATGGGATTCGGCTGATTGAACCCAGAAGGTATAATATGCAGAGCTGAGAGTTTAAGAGCTGCATTTAGTGTTTTGTACCACCAGGATTTGCTTTGATTGGAGGTGGAAGGGCATGTTGCTGTGCATTTCCACCCATTGACATAGCAATTTATGGCAAGGACCCCAGAGGTGAGCCCACACTCGTGAACCTGTCGCCTAAGATGGCCTTCATTGTGTTGGGGGTTGGGGGAACGGGAGAAGGAAGTGTAGTTCCCAATCCATACTGGCTTTCCAGAAATCGCAGTGTCTCATAGAGGCACCTAGACTAGATCAGGGCAAAGAGGCTTTCACCTCAAAGGAGCTGCTGGGCATTTGTTTATATCATCTAAGTTTTCCTTTGCCTTTGTTGACTTAATCATTCTTCACTGAAAAGTACTTACAATATTTCTGACAACATCAGAAAATGGATCTTTTGTTGTAATTTAGGAGGTTCACTGAAGACGCTGCATTAACAATAAAGGAACAGAGGAAAGAAGGGGCAAAACATTCAACCTCCATTGATTTGTTCTGGACTGCTGATTAAGTAAAAGCAAGATGTGTAGAAATCTTCTTTTAAAAATTTGTTTGGAATTAGCTATAAGCAGAAATTTTCATGGCTACTATGTGAAACTCAATAATTGTAATGCAACCAGAGAGTTGGAACCTGCCTGGGTTTAAACCAATTCTTGTGGCCATTTTGAAAATGATTGAGCTGTTTTTATATAGAAAAAACAATATTGAAGTCTTGGATGTGAGTTCAAGTCCTATTCTAGAGAATTGAGGCTAAGTTTAGGCTTCCTATTCTATGCTAGGGAGGAAGACATTGGTGGTACTGTCCTTTAGGTAAGGTGTTAAACTAAGCCACTAACTGCTTTCTCATGTGGGTGTAAACATTCCCATGGCCACTCTTTGGAGAACATCAAGGGAGTTCTCCCTAATTTTGTGACCAATAGTCACTCCTTAAATCAACACGGTAAACTAGATGATCTGGTCCTTAGTGCATTGTTACTGGTGAGCTCTTTCTCTCCTTCACTTTCTTTCTCTTTCTGTCTTTCATTTTAATTTTCTTCTTTTTGTTTCACATTTTTTCTCTTTCTCTTTCACTTTCTTTTTCTCTCTCTCTCTCTCTCTCTCTCTCTCTCCCCCTGTGACACAGCTCCGACCCAAGCACTGCACCATCTCCAATCCATGCCACAGATCGCTCATCAGGAGCTGAAAGACCAACAGCAGTGTGCCTGTGGGCCAGGCCACAAGGGGTCCCTTTGATACAGTCTGTTCTGCTAAAACATGTGTTTCTTCAACGTGAATTGGCTTCAACGAGATTGAAGAACTTAGACTGTTATTTGGAAAGCGTGAACTTCCCTTGCTTGTATTGGCTATAACGTGATTCCTGTCCCAACAGCTATTGTGGGATTGTTTTATAATGCGAGATTGCTTGAGAATGGAACATTGAGTTATATCAGAACCGCCTGTCTTAATAATGAGAGAGAGAGAGAAAGAAAGAGTGACTATTGGTCACAAAATTAGGGAGAACTCCCCCCTCCATAACCAGCGCTCCTCAAACATTCTAGAAGATTCCCCTGGCCTCGGAAACGCCATTAGCCACGTGGCTGATGCAGCTGCCACCCCCACACTGATTGATGATGTCACTTCCGCCCCCATCATGGCCACTCCCACAGCCACCTCCGCCCCTCACATCAT
>NC_057732.1:45774841-45783197 GCF_004010195.1 Chiloscyllium plagiosum | reverse complement strand
CTTGTCCGACCTGCCTAGCTCTTTTTCCACCTATCCACTCCACCCTCTCCTCCCTGACCTATCACCTTCATCTCCTCCCCCACTCACCCATTGTACTCTATGCTACTCTCTCCCCACTCCCACCCTCTCCTAGCTTATCTCTCCACGCTTCAGGCTCTCTGCCTTTATTCCTGATGAAGGGCTTTTGCCCGAAATGTCAATTTTGCTGAAGCTCCTCGATGCTGCCTGAATTGCTGTGCTCTTCCAGCACCATTGATCCAGAAATTAATAATATTAACTCAGCTTTAGCAGAGTCGATTCCACCCTTGGATGACTGTCTGTCTGTGTGGAGTTTGCACATTATTCTCATGTTTGCGTGGGTTTCCTCCGGGTGCTCTGGTTTCCTCCCACAGTCCAAAGGTGTGCAAGTTAGGTGAATTGGCCATGCTAAATTGCCCATAGTGTCCAGGGATGTGAGGGTTTGATGGGTTAGCCTTGGGAAATGCAGGATTACAGAGATAGTGTATGTGTCTGGGACGGATGCTTTTTGGAGGATTGCTGAGGACTCAATGAGCCAAATGGCCTCTTTGCACTATAGGAATTCTATGATATTCTTTTGATTTTGGAATATCATGTAATCTTCAGCTTTGCTTTTTTTTATTATTGGTAAAAATGTTGTCAACATTCTTAACAGCTGTGGTTAGTGGCGATTGCTCTGTATCCAGATGGTATTCATTGCTACTGAACAGTGAGTAGCCGATTAAAATAGCATCATATTAAACCTAAGAGTGGAAAGAGATTTGAATTGTAATAAAAATCATGTTGCATGCTTTCATCCAAATCCATAATTTTAGCTTGGCTAGATCTATTTGCTCCCCTGTCAATCCCCTCAGACAAGTGGTTTGACCTGCTCCAGGGGAGTCTGTCTGTGCTGCTCAGATGTGCGTGTCAGAATGCCTCATTTTGGGCTTTATGTATGTGGTGATACAAAAAGAAACACCTTTCCGTGTGGACTTGTACATCACCAGTGTCACCTTCATACCTATCGTCAGCAGAGACTGAGTGCTTCATCATACCATAACATTGTGCTGGCAAACCAACAACTTTTATATGTACCAGTACTCCCTATCCCCTCTGGGGGGTGGGAGGGGGAGTGCTCAGTGAATGACAGCAAAGTTGTTTATTGGGGATCTTTCTGTTTTGGTGGTCCAAAGTGTCATTTGTTGGGAAATCTTGTGCTAACTCTGAGGCTGTAAGGACACTGGAGCTTCAGGACTGCAGCGATGAAGTGCCAACAGCCTAGCAACTGTCTGTTTGTTCTATTAAATCAGGGCATTGTTGATTGTTCAGAGTTTCACATGACCAGCGAAGCCACATTCCAGAGAGAAGAGTTAAGTGTTTTATGAAAACAAAGCACAACATCATTGGGAGTATAATACCCAGAAACACCGTGATAATTTTGTCTGGGCTTATTATTATTGTTCTTTTGTTTTTTAATTTGTTCTGCAAAAGTCCTAATTCTCCAGTGGCTCGGCACATTATTACAAATCCGTTATCAAATGACTGTGTGGCCCGTTCCCAATCCACTCAGCAGAGTTGCTGGTCTGTTGTATGTGCTTGCATTTTCCTGTTTGTTGTGAATACATTATTCCAGTCTGTTCTACAGTTCTGTGCGTGGTGGAAATGCTACTATTGTCCTGTGTTTCAAGGATCTATCTGCTGTTATTGTGCGTTTGTATGGATGCCCACTGAGGTCAGGAGCAAGTCCAGTGATGACATTGCCAATTTGTGTCACGTTTTCCCCTCTCGTTCACTACTTAAGATACAGTATGAGGAATGGCCACCTGATTGAGGTTCCTCCAAAGCAGGGTGGCACGGTGGCTCAGTGGTCAGCACTGCTGCCTCTCAGCGCCAGGGATCCGGGTTCGATTCCCGCCTCGAGCGACTGTCTGTGTGGAGTTTGAACATTCTCCCTGTGTCTGTGTGGGTTTCCTCCAGGTGTTCCGGGTTCCTCCCAAAGATGTGCAGGTCAGGTGAATTAGCCATGCTAAATTGGCCACTAGTGATAGATGTGTTAGTCCGGGGAAGGGGTCTGGGTGGGTTACTCTTCGGAGGCTCGATGTGGACATGTTGGGCCGAAGGGCCTGTTTCCATACTGTAGGGAATCTAATTTAAACTGGTGACTGAACGAGTTGCTGCCGTTAGAACTCACGGAGACAAAAAATTAGAGATTTAGAGTGAGCACACTTAATGTCCGAAATTGCAGAAAGCATGGGAGCACGCAGTGAATCTATAAGAACAATGAGAAGCATGCTGTGTCTTTCCAGCACAGTCTGCTTTTATAGGGGTTTTTTTTAACGCTACTTATATTGCCTGTCCTAAAGCTGGTGGTATTTTCATTTGTGATCCTGCTTCAGAGAATGCAATAATGCGGAATGGTTATTGCTTGGGAACATGGATATGCTTGTTGTCAGAGCACCTAGAATATTCAGAGCTGCCGGATATTAAATCCTCCTAATCACACTTAGTCTTTAATCATTTAAATAAGACATAATGGATGAATCATCTCAACCTAATTACTCCCTGCATACACTGGTATTACTTCAAATGGAGTCTGGCTTTTGAAAGGTTGCTGGGGGAGTGGGGGGGTGTTGTTCGGGGAGTGATGCCTGCTAGGCTAATGAGTTTTATATATGTGTCTATTAAAAACATGAATTTGATTTTCCTATCTTTTAAGTTTATGCATTTTTCTTTTGCAGGCTGTTGTTTTGTTACGTTTTACACAAGAAAAGCTGCACTTGAAGCACAGAATGCTCTTCACAACATTAAAACTTTACCTGCGGTGAGTAGCACTGATTTTTGTTTTTGTTCATTCAGTAACAGCAGTTCAAGGTGCTCCCTCCATTTTTTTTGTTTTGGGCCAGTCGTTACTTGGAGGAAAGAAGACCTCCGTGTGACCTAATCATAGTTTTTAAGGTCAGTGAGGACAGACTGAATGTAGCGCTGAGGGATGAAGTTAAAAATGAACACTCTGGGTGTTGCTGACAATCTTTTCACTGGAAGTGTAAGGAGGTATGGGGAATAAACAGCAGGGAAAGGTCGATGAAATATAAATTGGACGAAAAGAAAATTTAGATGCATTAGAAACAAAAATCATTTCTGCAGGCGGAGAGGATTGAAGGAATTCTTCAATAATTCCACCAAAAAATGAGATACTTTCAAAAGGAGGTTAGTTGAGTTCATCTGAGAAAAGGAAATGGGAAGATAAGCTGCAAGGCTGAGGTGAGGTGGGCAGGACAGGAGGCAATTCCTGTAGAGTTTAAGCAGCACAGACTTAAGTCAAGTGGTCTGTTTCTATGCCATATTTCCTACATAATACTCTAAAGGAACTGTTGAACATGCATGGTGGGAAATCCAGTTTTATTTTTATTTAAGATTGCACCTTTGATAAACATAAAGAAGGAAATTGACTTCACTGTTGAAGAAGTGACTGATTTGGCTGGCCCTTCTAATAGCTGTGGATTTATGGGACATAACAGTTTCCACCTACTTTAAAAATTCTTTATGGCGGTTCTCCAAATGACTTTTCATGAGCACTATATCCCTTCAGCTAGTCTTAAAGTTGTGATTATGGTGTTCGCTAGGCATGCGGGTCGCAAATAATGGGTGTTTAGAATGGGTCTGATCTGATCCTCTCTTTTTGACAAGCTGCTTGGAAACGAAAAGTGAATTCTCCTCAAAACATTGTAAACTTGATCCAGTGATAAAAGATTTCAATCATCAAGCAAAGCTTACATTGCCCATAATCTGTAGATGTTTTAAAAGCTAAAATTGTAGTGCTTTAATTTAATTACATTAGCAAACTCAGTAGAAGCAAGTGAAATAAGCATCTGTTTAGTGTGCCCTAGTGAGGGCACAGTAGTTGACACAGGAGTAAATTACAATTCTGTGCAAACATGCCAGTCGGAATTAGATATTTTATCAAGAGTTTCTTCTGAGGCTGGAATTTCTGCTTTGATTGCTGCCATTCTGATAGACTGGTGTGTGATGTACATTACAATATATAGATGTGTTCAGGAAACACAGATGAAGAACAGCATCCAATTTGAGCTTAAATGGATCAATGACTACCTTGTGGCATTGCTGCTATGTATCTGGAATCTGAGCAAGACCCGAGAGGTTTAGCTGCCAACTGAGTTGCGAAAGGCCATAGTTCAGTCATTGCAGGTGGGGATCTGAGTAACTACAACCACTTGAAAATTGGTGGTGAGTGAATTACTTCCAAATTTCATACTCCAGGTAAGAAAAGCCTAAGAATACATGGCTTCCTTTCTTTGAAAAAAGGTTTTGTATTTCTGACAGTGCAATGCCTGGAAAGTATGGGAGGTATGCTGGAGACTAGTTATTCACTTAATGTTAAATATACATTGTTACAAAGATGCTTCGTATTTAATATTTCTTTCAGGCTTAAGTTTTGGACTGAGAAGTGGCAGATGCCGTTTAATTCAGATAAATGCGAGGTGCTGCATTTTGGGAAAGCAAATCTTAGCAGGACTTATACACTTAATGGTAAGGTCCCAGGGTGTGTTGCTGTGGGAGTATTGGAGTGCAGGTTCATAGATCCTTGAAAGTGGAGTCACAGGTAGATAGGATAGTGAAGAAGGCGTTCAGTATGTTTTCCTTTATTGGTCAGAGTATTGAGTACAGGAGGTGGGAGGTCATGTTGAGACTGTACAGGACATTGGTTAGGCCACTGTTGAAATATTGCGTGCAATTGCGTGCAACATTTTCTATCGGAAAGATGTTGTGAAGATTGAAAGTGTTCGAAAAAGATTTACAGGGATGTTGCCAGGGTTGGAGAATTTGAGCTATAGGGAGAGGCTGAACAGGCTGGGGCTCTCAGAAGCTGAGGGGTGACCTTATAGAGGTTTACAAAATTATGAGGGGCATGGATAGGGTAAATAGGCGAAGTCTTTTCCATCGGGGAGTCCAGAACTAGAAGGCATAGGTTTAGAATGAGAGGAAAGATAGAAAAGAGAGCTAAGGGCAACTTTTTCACGCAGGGGATGGTACATGCATGGATGAGCTGCCAGAGGAAGTGGTGGAGGCAAGTACAATTGCAACATTTAAGAGACATTTGGATGGGTATATGAATAGGAAGGGTTTGGAGGGATATGGGCCAGGCGCTGGCAGGTGGGACTAGATTGGGTTGGGATATCTGGTTGGCATGGACGGGTTGGACCAAAGGGTCTGTTTCCTTGCTGTACATCTCTATGACTCTATGAAGTTTGTGGAAATACTTCCTTAAACGGTCATTGAAAGGTTGCTGTGGGACTACTGGAGTTTTTGTTTAAAGTAATGTTGCTAGAAATGTAGCTGATAATTTATCATTTTCTGTAGACCCCCATTGGGGCTGTTTGGGCAATACTGCTATGAGAGTGCTTTGTACCTGGAATTAAGTGAGGAACCAGAGGCCTGTGAGAAAGAGCTGCCCAACTAGTGTCTCCTATCTCTGAAAGGAATTCCTCATTGAGTTCAATTGTTCTTCTCAAAGAGTAAATCAAGTAACTTCTCAGTGTTGTATTTGCTGAGCAAGCTGTGTCTGCCAAGATTCCAGGATAGGCCTGTGTGACGAGTGACTTGACCATATATGCCAGAACATCTGAATGATATACTTTGGGGTATTCTATGTTTCATCCTTTATGCCTTCAAGACTAGCCATAATGGTCAGAAAATGTTTCAGTTTTTACTTAAGGGAGCCCATGGAAACAGAGAAACCTATTTTGTTTCCTCTTTTCCTGGTGTGTGTGTTTTTAGGGTTGCTAAAGGGATAGATACTTCTATATAGCTAAGTGCTTATGTTAACCAGTTGTTGCCTCCTCATTGATTAAAATTTGCTTAGAGAATACACAATATTTGCATTTATTACAGAAAACTGATATATCTGTGTTATTTGAAACAAAAACGGAAATTGCTGGAGAAACCCAGCAGGTCTGGCAGCATCAGTGGGAAGAAAGCAGAGAGAGATAAAATATTTATCTGGCCTTCTCAATGGGACTGGAGTGATAGGGCACTCTTCCAGCCTCACTTGTAACAATATATGTGATATATTCATTCTGTGTGCAAATGGAAGGAGGAAAATTGCAACTTTTCTGGTAATTATATAACTTAATATGATTATTGCATCAAATGCCAATCGATTGTACGATGATCAGTGTCTGTTCAGAAGTCTTTCTCAGCTCCAAGAAATCCGTAGCAATACCTCATGCGGATCTCAACTAGGAAGTGTACTTGTTTCTACACTCAGGTTTGCCGTGGGGCCAAATGAAGATGAAAATGCATTAAATCCACCCACTGCAAACTCCACAGGGTACATCACAATAAACAGACAAATCCAGGGATTGATTTCAGGGCTGTAGGCAGGATTGTGCATTGTATCGCTAAAATGTAATGACATAAATCATGGCTTGGCATACACAGACTGACCTTCAGTTTCCTTTTCATTTATTCATTTATGATGTTGTTATTCCCTATTTTGCTTGTTATTATCTCTCATTCTTATGTTGGAGTTATTGTTTTGAGAGTCAGTTTTGGGCTATTGGTCTCATACTTTGTCTGGTCAGCAAGACTGGAAACTGCATCATAACGTTTCTAATTAACGTAGCTAACTTAACTAGTCACCAGAAGAAGACGTTACATTTCTGCTCTGCCTTTTAAACACCGTGAGGGGAGGAAGAAAAGGAATAGAGGAGAGGTTGTGATAGCATTAAATAAACAGAATAGGAGGAAGTGTGTTTAAAGAATAAACTTTGGCATTGACCTGTTCTCTTGATTGGGCTTTTCTGTGCTGTAAATTTCATGGTTTATCACATTCAAGGATGTTCCAAAATTCATTGTAAGAGATGTGTTACTTGTTGAAGGGTGATCTATGTGTTGTGCAGTGCAGTGCTGTCCCAAATTTGTATGCAGTGAGATTCCATAAGTAAGAGGTTGCCATAGTCCCAGGAACCATAGGGTTGCTCTCTCTCTCTCTCGTTAGAGAGATTTGTCTGGTGCTGAGTTTAACCTGAGGCGAGGGGCAAGGTTAAGTAGACACAACAACCTTGACACTAACCTCAGTCAATACAAGAATGAAGCCTGTGGCTGTGATGTTACTCTGCAGCACAAACCAGCTGGCCAGCCAACTGAGCTGTTGGACCTCGGTGAGTAACAAAAGGCTGAATGACCAAATAGTGTTTAACTCATGTTGGAGGAAGGAGGATTCTGCCTGAGGACACCTGGAGAGTTAACTTTCTCAGCACAGTCTTTTATTTCCTTCAGCAGGTAGCTGACTCCTCTGTTTATAGTACTCATCCAGCTTCCCCTTAAAGGCATCTCTGCTGTTCTCGATTCATAGTCATTGGAGCTGCAGATTGGGCATCTCGCCATCCTCTGGGTAAAATAATTTCTCGTAAACACTACCTTTGGATTTTTCCGTAACAACCCAACCTTTTGGAATTCACCACAAGTGGAAACATCTTCCTTAGAAAACCACATCATTGCTTTTAAAGAGACTATTCCTATCACCTTTTTAGTTTCTCCTCCCCAAAGGGAACCTTAGACTGCTCCATCAGTACTGATGGGGTATAAGCATTGTTTTAACGACAAACCCCATTGTCATCTTAACTTAGAACATAAAACATTACAACGCAGTACAGGCCCTTCAGCCCTCGATGTTGCGCCACCCTGTCATACTAATCTGAAGCCCATCCCACCTACACTATTCCATGTACAACCATATGCCTGTCCAATGACTACTTTAATACACTTAAACTTGGCGAATCTACTACGGTGCAGGCAAAGCATTCCATACCCTTGCTACTCTCTGAGTAAAGAAATTATCTCTGACATCTGTCTTATACCTATCTCCCCTCACTTTAAAGTTGTGTCCCCTCGTGTTTGCCATTCCCATACTGGGAAAAAGGCTCTCCCTGTCCACCCCATCTAACCCTCTGATTATCTTGTATGTCTCTATTAAGTCATCTCTCAACCTTCTTCTCTCTAACGAGTACAGCCTCAGGGCCCTCAGCCTTTCCTCGTAAGACATTCCTTCCATACCAGTCAACATCCTAGTAAATCTCCTCTGCACCCTTTCCAAAGCTTCCACATCCTTCTTACAATGTGGTGACCAGAACTGTACACAATACTCCAAGTGTGGCCGTACCAGAGTTTTGTACAGCTGCAGCATAACCTCTTGGTTCCGGAACTCAATCCCTCTATTAATAAAGGCCAAAACACTGTATGCCTTCTTAACAACCCTGTCAATCTGGGTGGCAACTTTCAAGGATCTGTGTACATGGACACCGATCTCTCTGCTCATCCGCACTCCCAAGAATCT
>NC_057732.1:45722298-45773203 GCF_004010195.1 Chiloscyllium plagiosum | reverse complement strand
CGTTCTATATCTTCCTCCCTGCCTGACAGGTACATACTTATCTAGGACACACAGGAGCTTTTCCATGAATAACCTCCACATTTTTAATGTGCTCATCCCCTGTAGTTTCCTTCCCCATTCTACGCTTCCTAAATCTTTCCTAATTGCATCGTAATTTCCCTTCCCCAGCTGTAACTCTTGCTCGGTGGAGTACACCTATTCCTTTCCATCACTAAAGTAAACCTGATAGAATTGTGATCATGTCTCCAAAGTGCTCACCTACTTCCAAATCTAACACCTGGCCAGGCTCGTTACCCAGTACTAAATCTAAAGTGGCTTTGCCCCTTGTAGGCCTGTCTACATACTGTGTCAGGAAGCCCTCCTGCACACACTGGACAAAAACTGACCCATCTATAGTACTCATACTGTAGTGATCCCAGTCAATATTTGGATAGTTGAAGTCCCCCATGACAACTACCCTTATCTCTCACTCCTATCGAGAATCATCTTTGCTATCCTTTCCTCTACATCTCTGGGACTATTCGGAGGCCTATAGAAAACTCCCAGCATGGTGACTTCTCCCTTCCTGTTTCTAACCTCAGCCCATACTATCTCAGTTAACGAGTCCCCAAACATCCTTTTTACAACTGTAATATTGTCCCTGATCAACAATGCCACACCTCCCCCTCTTTTACCATCTTCTCTGTTCTTACTGAAACATCTGAATCCCGGAACCTGCAACAGCCATTCCTGTCCCTGCTCTATCCATGCCTCCGTAATGACCACAACATCGAAGTCCCAGGTACCAACCCACGCTGCCAATTCACCCACTTTATTTCAGATGCTTCTCGCATAGAAGTACACACACTTCAAACCAGGTTCTCGCTTGTTAGACTTTGAATGAAAGGCTCTAGGGGTGCAGTGATAGTGACCCCACGTCTGAGCCTGCAGGCCTGGGTTCAAGTGCCATATGCTCCAGAAATGTATGATGACATCTCTGAAGAGATTGATGAGAAAATATCTAGATTTTGAACAAAGATGTTCAAGCTTCATTCCTGACTGAAAACTGTACTTAACCCATTCCAGGAAACCCTGGTCTAGTGATCATTAATATCACTCTTTGCAGGGTTGGTGTGGACTTGGTGGGCTGAATGGCCTGCTTCCACTGTAGGGATTCTATGAAAAGGAAAGATGTAGAAAGATATGGGCCAAATGCAGGCAAGTGGGAATAGTTCAGTTTAGAATACCTGGTTAGTGTGGACTGGTTAGACTAAAGGGTCTGTTTCCATGCTGCATGATTCTATGACTCTTATCTTCTTCTACCATTCCCTCACACCGACCCACCAGCATGTTGAAACTATGTAGCCATTTGAGCACCGAAGCTGCATCCAATGTTTATCTGGCATCGTATATTGGTGGTGAATCATTCAGACCTGGCACAACTGAAAATGAAATTCTGAGCAGCTGCATCTGTGTACTTTATGTGCATCTGAGTACTCTGAATGTATTTGTTTCTTTTCAGTTCAAGCACACCAGTCTGGAGCTAAATGCTAGTGAGATGTCCCAGGGTCCTTGTCAATCCTCCTTCTGTTTATACTGCATGAGGTTTCTTGGCCCGTTTGAGGGCTGCCAAAATAAAAATCATTGAGCTGACTGATTGAAGCCAACTGTGTTAATGCAGCAAGTTCTGTGCTGAGGCCACTCAGCCATTAGCATTTAGTTTCAGACCGAATAAAGTTGTTGTATTTAAATGAAGCAGCATTAAAAGATCAGTTGGGTTAAACTATTGCAGTAACCCAGAGTATGGTGAATATATTAAGTGGATTCTTGACAGCAGTTTTTGCAGAAACTCAGTTCATTGTAAATATTGTGCATGGGAAATGATAGTGATCCGAAGGGCCTGAATGGCAATAAATTGACGTTATCATAACATTGTTCAGCAGTGAGTAAAGCAAATCAGATGCTGGGATTTATTAAAAGGTCAATGCTTAACTGAAGTACTGCAATAATCCAGCTACTTTATGAATCATTGGTGTTACTGCATTTAGAATGCTATACAGTTCTGGCCATTGCAATACAGAAAGGACATGGACAGAAGCACCCAGATTGATTGAGAGATTGGAGCAATTATATAAATTGGACATGTGGAAAAGAGAAGGTCAAGAAGTGATGTAATTACCACTGTTCGAATTCAAAAGGTACTCTTAAATTTAAACACAATCACAATCAGGATTGTTACAGTGCAGAAAGAGGCCATTTGACCCATCATGTGTATACCAGCTCTCTGAGCAATTTTCTTCACACTATTCTCCTGCCTTAACCCTACGTTTGTGTATTCGTCCCTTCCATATAGGAGTTTCATAGTATTCGGAGTGCTTCACTGGAGCCTGCCACCTCCACCATTTCTCCTCTCAGACCATTCATTATTGCGCATTGTTTGGAAAAGCTTTTTTCCAAGTCACTTTTTAAAATTTCTTTTGCCAATAACTTTAAACCTGTGCAGTTTCATTCTCAATCCTTTGTCTCTTTCTATCTACTCTGTTAAGATGTCTTCTGATTGTGAAATGTCTCTCACTTCTCCTTCCTCGACTCCAGGTAATGGAATCCTAACTTCTCCAATCCATCTTTAGTATGGAGTGTTCTCACGTTGGAGGCAGTATCATGAATTTTTATTTTAAACTCACTCTAATGCAATGTATTTCTCCGCATTGAACTTTCATGTCCACTCAGTCCACCAACTTAATTACGTCTCTTTGAAGTTTGACATTATCCTAATTGCATTCATAATGTTTCCAGGTTTTGTATCATTGGCAGACTTTGATAATGTGCCCCACACACCATGGTTAAGGCCATTAGTATATACTAGGGAAAAAAAAGGGTCCCAACACTGACCCCAGGGGAATTCAACAACAATCTTTTGAAAAAAAATGCATGAACCAGTACTCTCTGTTTCCTGTCACTCAGTCAATTCCATGTCCATGTTGTTACTGTCCCTGCTATTCCATGAGCTATAACTTTGTTCTCCATTGTGTGATGTGGTACTGTATCAAATGGATTTTTGAAGTCCACATAAATCACATCAACTACATTGCCCCTCACTAACCCCCTTTGTTATACCTTCAAAAAAGCTCACGCAAGTTAGTTAAACATGATTTTCCTTTAAGGAATTAATACTTGTGTTCTTTAACAGTCACATGGAAAATTCAGGTGAATTAATTTTACCTACCATCAAGGTTAAACTGACGGCCTGTATTTGCTGGGCTTGGGCAAGTGTAACGTCTGTAATTCTCCAGTCCACTGGAACCAGTCCTGTTTCTAAGGAAGATGGAAAAATTACATCTGATGCCTCTGCAATTTTCATTTTCACTTCCCTCCACTTCTTTGTACCTTATCTGGTCCGATTGCCTTATTCACTTGAACTGCAAACCTATCCAATCTGATCACATTTAAGCCCTTCTGTTGTCAGAGTGACCTCCTGTTTTAACTTAGGAAGCAGCATCTTCCTTGTTAAAGATAGATGCAATGTATTTGTTAACGATTCTAACTATGCCTTTTGGCTCAATATGTTAATCCCTTTTGTGACCTAATTGTCCCTACATTTTTTTAACCATTCTTTTACTGTTCATATATCTATAGTAGATGACTCTAAGATTCCATTTTATCTTAGATACCAATCTCTTTTCATTTTCCGTTTTTGCTTCTTTTTGCTTTTTCGGCACTCTTCAGAATCTTCTATATTTACCCAGTTGTATTTTCTAACCAATTTTATTTTCAACCCATCACCTGTCATAAACCCATGTTTTCTTCTTTCACTTAATTCCTATCTCTTTGTTTGTCTAGGGAGCTCTGCTAGTTTTTCTGACCTTTTCTCTTCTGATGGAATGTACCTCCATTGTTCCCAAATTATCTCTTCATTGAAAGTAGCCAATTGGTCAGCTATCATTTCTCAGGCCAATCTTCAGTTTTAATTTACTCAACCCGCATCCCTTCTCACCCCATTTGAAATTGGCTTTTCCCCAATTAACTATACTTACATTGGATTGGTCTGAGGTCACTCGTGAGGCATCACTAATCTGAGGCTCCACCAGGAATTGGAATTTTTCTGGAGAAAAACAAGACCCTGGCAGTGTCCATAATTTGATGACTCACAGGAGCTGAAGCCTGCAGTGAGGGAATAAAATGGCTTGGCCTTTATATGGCACACCAATAAGCTGGCAATGGTCTGTGAGTGTGAGGATGTCGTTGTAGCAGTTTCCGAGAGCTCAGGTTAAAGAGGAT
This sequence comes from Chiloscyllium plagiosum, assembly GCF_004010195.1. NCBI lineage: Eukaryota > Metazoa > Chordata > Chondrichthyes > Orectolobiformes > Hemiscylliidae > Chiloscyllium > Chiloscyllium plagiosum. Next base: position 45,768,946 of record NC_057732.1, on the reverse strand, counting down.
CTTCTGGCACCATCAGCTTGCTTTTATCATTCTGTTTAATGCCATGTTTGGGTTCAAGACCAGCTGGTCGAGAGGAAAGCGAAGTCAATAATTATCTTGAGACACCAACTTCAAAAAAAATTAATTATTATATATTAATACTAAATGCGACTATGCATGGTAATCGTGGAAAGAGTTATATAATACCCTTTGCCCAGCTCATCCATGCTGACTAGATATCCTAAATTAATCTAGTCCCGTTTGCCAGCATTTAGCCCATATCCCTCTCAACCCTTCCTATTCATGTACCCACCCAGATGCCTTTTAAATGTTGTAATTGTACCAGCCTCCAACACTTCCCCTCGTAGCCCATTCCATACAGAAGTGCCAGACTCTGATCTTATGGTTACATTAGGTTGGAACTATCTCATGTGTTGATATCTCTCAGGGCTTTCGAAAGATCTAATCTAGCCCGATGTCATCTGGCCTCGTGCCGTTTAGTCTAACACCGCCCACACTTTGCTATTGATGCTCGGTGATGTGCAGCTCCGTGACATCATCACAAGTTGGCCTCAGGATCCTGAAATTTTTTAACAACAAGTTTCAACCTCCCTTCCATTGCATTACCTCACCTTTATTGTGTAAGCCTACATATAGGTCCACACTCTGGATAGGCTAGTCAAACCGTGTTGTCTGTTGTAGTTTATCGAGACTGTAAGTTTTATCTCTGCTGCTAACAGCCACATAATTTAGGCAAGCCTAGTATCTGTCATCTTTGTGTGTGGGAAGTCATGTTTCACAAACTTGGTAACATCCTCATAAAGCTGAATCATGAAAATAGATACCAGTTGGGCAGTAGAGATTGTCTGTGTGGGCTTTAGGAAAGCCTTTGACATGGTAGACTGGTCAGTAAAGTTCAATCACATGGGATTCAGGGAGAGCTTATCAATTGGATACAAAATTGGCTTGATGGTAGGAGACAGAGGAGGATGGTGGGCGGATATATTTCGGAATGGAGGCCTGTGATCAGCGGTTCCACAGGGAACTGTGTTGGTTCCGCTGTTGGTCATTTATATAAATGATTTGGATTCGAAGCGTGGTATAGTAAGTTTGCGTGACACCAAATTAGTTGTACAGAACACAGTGAGGAAGGTTATCTAAGAGTACAAAGGGATCTTGATCATTTGGGTCAATGGGCTGAGGATTGGCAGATAAAGTTTAATTTAGATAAATGTGAGGTATTGCATTCGAGTAAAGCAAATTAGGGCAGAACTTGCACAATAAATGGTAGGGCCCTGGGGAATGTTGTAGAATAGAGAGACCTAGGGGTTCAGGTACATAATTCATTGAAAAATGCTTCATGTAGACACAGTGGGAAAGAAGCCATTTGGAATGATTACCTTCATTGCTCAGAAAGTTGAGTTCAGGAGTTGGGACATCATGTTGTAGTTGTACAGAATGTTGGTGTAGCCACTTTTGGAGTAGATTAAATTAGTTTGGAAACAGGCCCTTCAGCCCAATAAATCCACACCGAACCTCCAAAGAGTAACCCACCTAGACCAACTCCCCTACCCTATGTTTACCCCTGACCAATGCAATGGGCAATTTAGCATGGCCAATTCATCTGACCTGCACATCTTCGGATTGTGGGAGGAAACCTATGCAGACACCGGGAGAATGTACAAACTCCACACGGACAGTCACCCGAGGCGGGAATCAAACCTGGGTCTCGGCCACTGTGAGGCAGCATGCTAACCACTGAGCCACACTGCGTATTGCTCTGCTATAGGAAGAATATAAAATTTGAGAGGGAACAGAAAAGATATTATTCGAACTGGAGGGCTTGGGTTATGAGGAGACACTGGATAAGCTGGGCCTTTCTTTCACTGGGGTGTAGGAGGTGGGGGATGAACTTATAAAGGTCCATAAAATTATGAGGAATATAGATAAGGTGAATAGCAAGGGTCTTCTCCCTAAGCTTGGGGATTTCAAAACTGGAGAACATAAGTTTGAGGTGAGCGGGCAAAGGTTTAAAAGGCAAAAGTGAGGACTGCAGATGCTGGAGATTAGAGTCGAGAGTGCAGTGCTGGAAAAGCACAGCAGGTCAGGCAGCATCTGAGGAGCAGGAGAGTCGATGTTTTGGGCAAAAGCCCTTCATCAGGAATGAGGCTGTGAGGCGAGGGGGTGGTGTGATAAATAGGAGGGGGTTGAGGCTGGGGAGATGGTAGCTGAGGGTGCGATAGGTAGATGGAGGTGGGGGTAAAGGTGATAGGTCAGAGAGGAGGGTGGAGCGGATAGGTGGGAAGGATGATGGACATGTCATGACCGTGGTGCCGAGTTGGAAGGTTGGAACTGGCATAAGATGGGAGGAGGGGAAATGAGGAAACTGGTGAAATCCACATTTATGCCGTGGGGTTGGATGGTCCCGAGCGGAAGATGAGGCGTCCTTCCTCCAAGCATCGGTGGTTAGGGCGTGGTGATGGAGGAAGTTCAGGACCTGCATGTCCTTGGCGGAGTGGGAGGGGAAGTTGAAGTGAAAGTGAGGTCTGCAGATGCTGGAGATCAGAGCTGAAAATGTGTTGCTGGAGAAGCGCAGCAGGTCAGGCAGCATCCAGGGAACAGGAGAATCGACGTTTCGGGCATAAGCCCTTCAGGAAGTTGAAGTGGTTGGCCACGGGGCGGTGAGATTGGTTGGTGTGGGAAAGGTTTAAAACGGACCTGAGAGGCAAACTTTTCACACAGAGGGTTGTTCATATGTGGAATGATTTGCCAAAGGAAATGTAGATGTAGATAAAGTTACAACATTTAAGACTCATTTGGACAGGCACATGGATAGGAGAGATTTAGAAGGTTATGGGCCAAGTGCAGGCAAGTGTAACTCATTTATTTTGGGAAACTTGGTTGGCATTGATGAGTTGGACTGAAGGGTCTGTTTCCATGCTGTATGACTCTATCAGTGTACTTCTGAACTCTTATCTTCCCATTAAATAATGGACTACATCTTGTAACTCCAGTCTTTGGCAGAGGCCTTTCCTTCACTTAATATGAGTAGCCATTTCATGGTCACCTTAGCCAGGGTGGGAATTGAACCTGTGCTGTTGGTGTCACTTTGCATTGCAAAACAGTTGCTCAGCCAACTGAGCTAATTGAACTGCATTTAGAGGTTACCTTGAAGATGCCAATTTCACCTCTTGCCTGGGACCTGGTGACCGTCAGGTTAAGTTACCTTTAGTCGTCGCTCTCTATCTCTTTCTATCTCTCTGTTTCTTTCTCTCTCTTTCTCTCTCTAATGAGAGAATAGCCCTGTAATCCAGTAGAACTATGGTGACTTTATCTTTGCACCTAATACTAGTGAGCTCCATAGATCAATACCTTTAGGAAGGGTTAGGGTGAGCTTACTGACCCAAAGATGATCCTGGCATAGCCAGGTCCCAGGTAGGAGCAATGATCCAAGTTTTCAGTGATCTCTCTGCCAGTCAGGTCCTCAGCCCATCCTCCAACCCAACTCTGAGGCGGGTTCTTCATTGGCCAGCTCCCATGAGCTCATTCCTAAAGTCCCACTGCTGCAACAAACGTGGTCAAGGTCAGAAATTGGGCTGTGCGCCCAAAGCCTCGAGAATTTGGAAGAATCATCCCCTCAGGAAGTCCCCAACAACACTGTGGATACCCCAGGATGCCATGGACTGCAATGCTTCAAGTCGGCAGCTCACCGCTACTTTTCCTGGGGCCATTAAGGATAGGCAATAAATACTATGGTGCCCACATCCCACATGGATGAAATTTTAAAAAGAAAAATGTTTTGTGAGCGGATGAGTAGTAATTCTAAGGCAATAGAAAGATTCACGAGGGAGAGTGTGGTAACAGATGGTGCAGATTCATTCAAATGCAAATTAAATAGAAACCTTTCCAAAATAATCATTCAGGTTGCGGCATTTGAGTAGTTTGACAATGGGCATGGCACATGATGAGCATAGCGTGCTCTCATGGAACAGGTGACTTTTGGATCTTGGGGTTTTTTTTTTAAACCATTCGAGATTTTCATCACTTCCTGTCATTGTCTATTGACTGACAGGAGTTGGTTGCCATGATTGCCCAAAAGCACCATTACTTCCTGTGTAATGTGTCAACCAGGATGATGAAAGGCAAATTATGATGGGTCTTGCTTTTCCTTGTCTGACCATGCCGATATTCCTAGGATTTGTGATTCTTGTGGAGGTTGCTAAATAATATGAATGGTGGATCAGCAAATATATTCAAGACTGAATTAGATGGATTTTTGACCAACAGTTGAGTCCAAGGTTCTTTGACACAGGCTGGGAAATGGAGGTCACAATCTGATTACCGATAATCCTATTGAATAGCCATTTTCTCCCCTTCTTCCTTTATTGTCATGTTTTATGTGGAAGGCAAACGGATAAAATATATGGAAGGATCTTGGGGTTCAAGTCCATAGCTCCCTGAAAGTTGCCACGCACGCAGATAGGGTGGTAAAGAAGGGGTACGGCATGCTTGCCATTATTGGTCAGGGAATTGAGAACAAGGATCAGGATGTCACATTGTGGCTTTCTCAGAGTTTGGTTAAGCTACACTGAGAGTATTGTGTTCAATTCTGGGTGCCACATTATAAGAAGGATGCGGAGGCTTTGGAGAGTGTGCAGAAGAGGTTTACCAAGATGCTGCCTGGATTAGAGCAAAAAGGAGAGGCTAGAAAAATTCAAGTTGTTTTCTCTTGAGTGGTGGAGGCTGAGGAGAGACTAGATAGAATTCTATAAAATTATGAGATAAATAGCTTAGGTAAATAATTCTGACCATCAACCCTGAGTTGAAATGTTTAATATCGGGGTGTGGGCGAGGGGGCGTTCAAAGGAGATGTGAGGAGCAATTTGTTTTACAGAGAGAGTGGTAGGAATCTGGAATGCACTTCCAGGGGTGGTGATTGAGGCTGATACAATTGGGGCATTTAAGAGACATTTACATAAGCACATGAGTATACAAGGAATGGAAGGGTATGGACCGAGGCCAGGCCGAAGGGATTAAGTTAATTTGGTGCCATGTTTGGCACAATATCTTGGGCCGAAGGGCTTGTTCCTGTGCTGTACTGTTCTATGTTCTAAACTATTCAAGAGGACCCAAGGCCAGGTTGGATCTTTAAGGGATGAGAGGGGGCAATTAATGTGCAGACGTTTTTTTTTTATGTGCTCTGCTCTGCTGAAAACTGGAAAATTATCTGAGAACTGAATGGCACCGAATGTAAATGCAGTTCTTTATCTACAAAGGGCCAAAAGCACAATCTGCCAATCACTAGCCATTTGTGTATTTTCCATCATGGGTCAGAAATAGGGGTGTTCACTAGTTTTTTTTAATTGCACGGTGTTCTGCAGCATTGGTGATTTTTCAGATACTGAAGCAGTCTGTGTCAAAATGTAGCAAGTATGGACAATATCTAGTCTTGGACTGATGAGTGGCAAGTGATTGGTGTCAGGCAATGACCACCTCCAAAAAGAGAGAATTTAACCATCGCCTCTTGACATTCAATGGCATTGCCATTGCTGGATTCCCTATTATCAACACCCTGGAATTAGCCATCAACTAGACTAGCCATGTGAATACAGTGGCTACAGGAGCAGATCAGAGGCTAAGAATCTTGTGGAGAGTAACTCCTCAAAAGCCTGTCCACTGTCTACAAGACACAAGTCAGAACTGTTATAGAATACTTCCCTCTTGTCTGGATGTGATAGCTCCAACAACACTCCAGAAGCTTGACACCATCCAAAACAAAGCAGCCCACTTGATTGGCACCACATTTACAAACATCCTCTCTGTCCACCACCAACACAACAACAGCAGTGTATACTATCTACAAGATGTCCTGCAGAAATTCGCAAGGTTACTGAGCCAGCACCTTACAAAAACATGACCACACCAATCCAAAAGGACAGGGGCAGCATAGGAACACCACCACCTGCAGGTTCCCCTCCAAGCCACTCCTCCATCCTGACTCAGAAATATATTGCTGTTCCTTCACCGTCACTGGGTCAAAATCCTGGAATTCCCTCCCTTAGGACATTGAGTCTACCTACAGCTGGTGGACTATGGTTCAAGACCACCTTCTCAAGGGAGCAGCTAGGGACAGGCAATAAATGTTGGCTTCAGCAAGCAAAGCTATGAAGTTTTCAAAAGTACTTCACTTTTGTTTCGTAATCTCCTGTGTACGACTTCATCAAAAATCTTCTGAAAATTTGAATTCACCATATTGATTGGTTCTCCCTTACCGACTTCTGTTAGTAATATCCTCAAACCATTCTGACAGGTTTGCCAAATACGATTTCCCCTTCATAAATCCATTTTGACTGGGCCCAGTCAGACAATTATTTTCTAAACGTCCATAATTGATTCTTTTCTAATGGAATCTAGTATTTGATGTCAGACCAGAGGGTCTGTTGTTCTCTGTTGCTCTCTCTCCAGTCTTTCATAAATAGTGGGCTTACATTTGCAACTTTTCAGTCTACAGGCAGCATTGCGGAATTAATAGCATTGCCCTGCAGTAGCCAAACATAAGTGACCAGTTAACCTGGATAAAAAAACCTAAAGAACTGTGGATGCTGGAATTTCTGTTTTTGTTGCAGTTATCCTGAATGTTTGTTTATTAGATTAGATTCCCTACAGTGTGGAAACAGGCCCTTCGGCCCAGCAGGTCCATACCGACCCTCCGAAGAGTAACCCACCTGACCCACTTCCCTCTGACTAATGCACCGAACACTATGGGCAATTTAGCATGGCCAATTCACCTGGACTGCACATCTTTGTACTGTGGGGGGAAACCGAAGCACCCGGAGGAAACCCATGCAGACGCTAGGAGAATGTGCAAACTCCACACAGACAGTCGCCCGAGGCCAGAATCTAACCTGGGACCCTGGTTCTGTGAGGCAGCAGTGCTAACCACTGAGCCACTATGCTGCCCCATAGAGAGCGTTTGACAGAATCACTACTTGTAACACTCTGTTACTTTATATAGTCCATCCATTTTCAAACATGGAATCCAATTGTTACTGGCTTGTGCAATAATTGATCTGAATCAGGCAAAAGTGCAGATTCGGTAAAACAAACAGGGCTCACTTTTCAGACTTCACTTCAGTTAGAAAATGTACCATTTTGAGAATTAGTCCAGATGATTGTTTAAACACAACGATTGCATTTTTATGCAACTGAGACAAAGATATTTGTGTGACACTGCTGCATGCTCTCAGCTTGCAATTGTGATTATGTATTCAATGTGGGTTTCCAATTTAATGGGTCTTTATCTTTATTTTTTGAGGAAATAATTGTGTGCGCACTGCAGAGCTTACTGCATTAGTAAAAAGAAATGGAAAGTAGTGCACATTGTTCCCACTGTTGTAAAACATTATCTTAATTGGATACTTGACTGAAAGCCTTTATGCAACGAGACAAGAGCAAATGCATAGGTTTGGAATACAAGTAACTGTGGTTAATGGCTTGGTGTTGTAAAGCTCACTTTTGATAAAGTAAAGCACAAGGCACAGAATTTAGATGGGATTTTAATTGGCCAAATGTCCTCTGCTGATGGCTGATCAGAAGAGAGTGCTGACAATGACTGCAAGTTGCCATTAATGGGAACTGTGGCTAAATCCACCTATATCTGTTAAATACAGAGGTCTGTACTGCAATATGTTTTCAATAATTCCAGGGCTCCAAGTCATTGTCAGTGAAGTTAAAGCTACAATTAAATTAGATCAGCCCCGACTTTACTGAATGGTGCAACAGCCTTGATGGGCTGAATGGCCTACTTCTATTCCCTATGATATGGAGATGCCGGTGTTGGACTGGGGTGTACAAAGTTAAAAATCACACAACACCAAGTTATAGTCCAACAGGTTCATTTGAAAGCACTAGCTTTCGGAGCGCTGCTCCTTCATCGGATGGTCATCTGATGAAGGAGCAGCGCTCCAAAAGGTAGTGGTTCCAAATAAACCTGCTGGACTGTAACCTGGTGTTGTGTGATTTTTAACTGTATTTCCTATGGTCATATAACAAGAATCAGCACCCACATCCTGTGAAAGGATTTTTTGAAAAAACACCCAGATCATTCTGCAGCAGTGCTTTTTGTTTTGTGTTTAAATAATAGTGTTTTTCCAATAATTCTGCAAAGGCAGACAATCTAATGTTCACTTTATGCTCCATTTGACAAATATATGTCTCCTCACTTCACCTATCTTTGCAGATTTGCTGTATCCTGCCCACACGTTGCTTTCCTACCTTAATGAAAGCAAAATAGTGTGGATGATGGAAATCTGAAGCAAACACAGAATATTAGAGAAACCCAGCAAGTTTGGCAGCACCTGTGAAGAGAAACAGAACCAGATAAAGAGTCACACGAGACCTGAAATATTAACTCCATTTCTGTCTCCCCGGGTACTGCCAGACCTGCTGAGTTGCTCTTGCATTCTGTGTTTATTTACTTTCCTATCCATCTTTGTATCACCAGGAACTTTGGCCATAATATAATTTGCCCCTTCACCACATTGTTAGCATAGATCAGAAATAGTTGAGGCACCTGCATTGAGACCTGTCGCATTCCACCGTTACATTTTGATAGCCTAAAAAAGACCTATTATGCCTTTCGCCTCTTGATTAGCCGGCCCTTCATCCCCTCCAATAAATCTCTCGGGCACCAGGAGCCCTTGTACAACAGCATGTTATGTAATATCATATCAAATGCCTTTTGGAAACCCAAATACACTGCATTAACATTATCTACCCTGCTTGTTATATCCTTAAAAAACTCCAGTAAATGTGTCAAATATAATTTCCCTTTCACAAAAAAATGTTGGCTCTGCTTGATTTCCATGAATTTCTAAACCTTAATAATAGATCTGAGCAGGTCCCTGATTACAGATGTTAGGCTAAGTGACCTTTAGTTTGCTTTCTGTCTCACTCTTTTGAAAAGTGCTTTGACACGTGTAGTTTACCAATCTCCTGGGACCTTTCCAAAATGCAAGTAATTTTGGAAGATTACCCTCTGTGCTCCCACACTTGTAGGCTCATTTCTATCTCGATCTGGAGCAGTTGAGTTATTTTTGTTGAGGCTGAGTTGAATCCAAAATCTTGGAGTGCGTTCAAAGAATTTTCTGTGCTTTAAATTGCAGATAATTGAACTAAAGTGCCCCCGGTGGGTACACAATGCATGCTTGAGGTTTATTTTCTAAATAATGTATTGAAACAAGTTAAACATAGCAGCTAATCATATGGAGTTGATTAAATCTTTGTGGTCACAGAATTTTCCAACTTAGTGTTTGGTGGTATGGGTTTTTAAAATTATTTTTCTTTCTCTTGCCTTAGCTTTCTGTTCTCCTCTCCAACAGCAGTTCACCGCACTGCGGCACATCTACACGAGCAACGATTCCCCTCTGGTATTCCATTTAGTGGACTTTAGTATGAGGGTATCTTAATGTTGAATGCCAGCAGAATTATCCATCATGGGATAGTGCAAACAACCATTGCCAAGTCCTGTGCTCACCTGCCTCAAAAGTATCTTTCAGTAAGGGTCACTGGTTAACAGCTCAACAATCAGTAGTGGGGAAACCGGTTGCTATCCTGTCTCCTGAAGGAGCTTAGATCAGTTCACACAGCACACAGGCTGAGCCTTGAGTTTTGGGATCGCTTAGTCCAGTCGTGGGAGACGCACAGTCCCGCGGAGTCATAGGAGATTGATTTTTTTTTTTCTTTGTAAGTAAAGTATAAATTATTCCCCAATGTGTCACACAGCCACATAGGTGAAGACAGTCAAGAATCATGGAAGCATAAAATCCCTACATTGCATTTGCCCATCAAGTCCAAACTAACTCTCCGAAGAGCATCCAAGCCCCATCCTATCCCCGTAATCCTGCATTTCCCAAGGCTAACCTGCACGTCCCTGAACTCTATGGGCAATTTAGCATGGCCATTCCCATTTCCCCTAATCTGCACATCTTTGGACTGTGGGAGGAAACCGCAGCACCCGGAGCAAACTCACGCAGACACTGGGAGAACATGCAAACTCTGCACAGGCAGGCAGAGTCACTCAAGGGTAGAGTCAAACCCTGGACTCTGGTGATGAGAGGTAGGGGTGCTAGCCACTATGCCACCATGTTGCCCATATAAAACCAAAGAGTTAAGCTGCAGGCAAACAACGCAAGCCCTGCTGTGATTTGAACACACAACCTTCTGACCTGGAGTTGGATGTACCACCATTGCACCACAAACCTACACCAATCTTGGATCTTGCAAAGTTAGCTGACCTCAGGCAGTAACAGTCTCTACAAATGGTTGCAACGTTCCTGGGTTGAGAATTAGTAAATGATCCTGAGTACTCAATGCTGATTATGGTCCTGTGGTACCCTCCTGAAAAACATAATCCTATGGGTGATGTTCCAATTTGAGGGGGACACTATCAGAGTAGTTCTGCCCTTTCACTGATTTCAACTTGGAGATTTGTTGCATTACCATGATGTTACTTGTAGCCCACTAACTTATCGACTCTCACTATTTAGGCCAGTTGGATGAGGTACTGGACAGCATCCTAGTAGGAGGCCAAGGTCATCATGAGGAAAGAAGGGAGGATAATTCATTTTTATAAGTTACAATTCAAATAGGAGTGATAAATATAAATTATACTGTTAAAATATAGTATTAATTTACAGAAGTAAGGCCAATATTGACATGTTTAAAATGGTTAATTTTCATTCCTATTCACAAAACTGAATAGGAGTGAAAATAAACATCACTTTTGTGAATCATGATGAAAGGTGTTTTGAGACAAATGAACTTTGCCAAGCTGCTTGGCCTGTCTTCATCTCATGGTAGGTAGACCGGAGCCCTTCAGAGCTATATGCACGTGGGTTTTGTTTGTGCTTGTGGATTTTATTTCAAGGGATTTGTTATTAATCTACTAAATAATCTTGCACAAATGGAGAAGAAGTTTGGAGTTTGTAAATGAAGTTAATCTCTACACTTCCCTTACTGTGTATGACAGTTGCGGCCCAGATACTAATAGCTCACAACAACATGAAGCTGTTTTGTAATTGACCGGTTCAGTGTTATGCAACACCTCTGGAACAGGTGGAACTTGAACCCAGGCCTCCTGCCTCACAGGTAGGAACACTACCACCGCACTACAAGATGCCTAACACAAAAGTTTGGATATTGTTTCTCTTAACATGATATACCTTAATTAGGGCCGAGACTTAAGAGCAGATATTCACAAAGACACTGGCTGCTTAGAAATTCCACACAGCAGGGTCTGTCTTGGGTAGTAAATCCATGAATTCCTGGTACACCTTCCAAGCTGCTGTACTGCAGGGATTTGTTTACAAAATCTTTTCTTTATGCCCCTTTATTTGTTGTGACTGTCATATAAAGTAAACCTGGTTTTGGTCCAACCAATTGCCTTTCAGTTATACCAGAGGAGAAAGTGAGGTCTGCAGATGCTGGAGTTTGAAGCCATCACTGAATGTATTCAATGGCACGTCAAATTGTGGACCTCTTGATTCAACTTCCTCTCCCAGGCCTTGCTTGCACTTGTCTAATGTTTTATCTCCAATATTTCTCAATGGTGGAATGTGATCTTGAAATAATGTCTTTCACAGTAATAACACATTTTCAATTTTCTAAAATCTATTCATGACCAATAACTGTGTAACCTGTTCTGTGCCCATTTTGCAGACCTTTAGTCCAGGTACCAACTTCCTCTTGGATGCCCATCCATCCTCCTGAAACAATCCCAGCACACAGCACATCATCCTAACCAGTTTACATTCATTAATAAGAGAGAAATAAAGGCACAGTTACATGATTCATATGATAAGGAATTAATAATACATTGACTTACAAAGCGTTTGTGTGTGCATTGGCACAAACAAGAATTTGAGTCTCCAAGTCCAATAGCATGAATGTAAACAATGCTGGCAGCTCCGTGCAGTGCTGAGGGAGTGCTGCACTGGCGCAGGTGGCACCTTTCAAAGGAAATGTTAATCAAAAGCCATGTCTGCTCTTTTAGGAAAATGTAATCAACCCAATGGTAGTATTTCTGAAGAAGAGGAAGGTGGGAAAAATTTTCTGCTGCCCTGGCCAAACTTCAAGCCTCAACTAACATCACGAAAAACAAATGATCTGGTCATTAGGGCGGCACGGTGGCTCAGTGGTTAGTACTGCTGCCTCCCAGCGCCAGAGACCTGGGTTCAATTCCTGCCTCGGGAATTTGCACATTCTGCCTGTGTCTACGTGGGTTTCCTCTGGTTGCTCTGGTTTCTTCCCACAGTCCAAAGATGTGCAGGTTAGGTGAATTGGTCATGCTGAAATGCCCATAGTGTTAGGCAAAGGGGTAAATGTAGGGGTCTGGGTCTGGGTGGGTTGCTCTTCAGCAGGTCGGTGTGGACTTGTTGGGCTGAAGGGCATGTTTCCACACTGTAAGTAATCTATTTATCACCTTGCTGTTTTTGGGATCCTGCTGTGCTTAAATTGGCTGGAGGGTTCTCAACCCCACAAGCACCTTTTGTATACCTGTCTTGTTACTTACCATTGTTATGTTCTCCTCTGTAATTCGGGTTTTGCTGTGTTAATTGTTGCCTTTATTCTCACAATTTTGACTTATTTCCCTTTCTCTACAGTCTGCTAAATCCTCTCTTATTCTCTATTCTTTTTCTCTCTCATCATTTCCTCCTTTTCCTTTCTCCTGCCCCGTTACGATTGGCAGGATGATACCCATGTTTTGCTGGCAGCTAAACCAAGTAGAAGAGCTCACCCCTGACTACAGGTTTCAGAACTCAGTCGCTCCTATCTGTGGCTGACAGAATTAACAAAAAACACATTTGGAACTTGACTAGAAAAGTAAGTTCTACGTCTGAGTTGTGAGGTGAGAACTCTCTCACTGATCATTCCTGCCTCGTGCCCAAAATATAATTTACTTAAAATTACTGAGTAAAATGACTTTAATGAGAACGCAGCACATTTCAACGAGAGTGCTGGGAAGATTTATTTAATCATTTGAAATCCAGTCCACAGATAGCAGCCTCTGAAAAGAAACAAGCTCTAAGCAAGAAATGAAGCTTTGTGTTTGCAGTTCAAATTAACACAACATGGCTTCGGCTAAATGAAGCAGCATCTTGGTATCGCAGTGTGAGTCAGGTGTATATTAGCTTAGAATTCAAGGAGCTTTGAATAATGCCAGTGCTAATCAAACAGCAGGATTCTCTCCTATGTTCTTTATGAAAGAATTGCATTAGTCATCTGAACGTGATAGATGGATTACCTCTGACCATTGTATATGTTACCCACTGATGAAGAATTTGTTGCTAAAACTGTTTTTAATTGCTTGTGGAAATGTGTTCTTTATAACTTGCAGCTATGCAGCCTTCGTTGGAGTTTTACAGAAGCCCTGCTAGGAACAGGCAATATTTTCATTTTCAGGAACTGAGACTATCTAGAGGTTTTTTCCATACAAAAGCACCATTCAGGAAGGATGGTTCTGCAGCAGGAGCACCTACCTCTTTTTCCTGTTGTCTTGAATGTTGTGTTCATCCACTGTTTACCCTTCTATAGGAAGGATATAATTAAATTGGAGAGGGTGAGGATAAGATTTACAAGGATGTTGCCGGGACTGGACGGTTTGAGTTATAGGGAGAGGATGAATAGTCTGGGACTTTCTTTCACTAAGAGGCTGACGGGTGACCTTCTAGAGGGGCACAGATAAGGTGAATTGTAAAGGCTTTTTCCCGAGTGTAGGGGAACTCAAAACTACGGGGCATTGGTTTAAGGTGAGAGGGGAAAGATTTAAAAGGGACCTGAGGGGTAATTGTTTCACACACAGGGTGATGTGTTTGTGGAATGAACGGCCAGAGGAAGTGGCACAGACAAAACAAACTGCAGGTGCTGGAATCCAAGGTGGACAAGCAGGAGGCTGGAGGATCACAGCAAGCCAGGCAGCATCAAGAGGTGGAGAAGTCAACGTTTTGGGTAATGTTACAGAGGAAGTGGTAGATGCAGGTACAGTTACAACATGTAAAAGACATTAGGATAAGTTCATGAATAGGAAAGGTTTAAAAGGATACGGTCCAAATGCAGGCAAATGGTACGAGTTCAGTTTGGACGAGGTGGACTTTGAAGGGTCTGTTTCCGTGCTGTATGTCTCTGTGACTCTATGACTGTATCTTCCACTTTAAGGAATCTATTCCTTGGTCACTCAATCTGCAATATGTTCATGCAGGATCTACATGAATCTACATTCATCCCATTACTCACCCCTGCCACTGTCACCCACTGTCCCAGAGCCTACTTGCGGAACGTTTCAGAGAACACCTCTGGGACACCCGGACCAACCAACCCAACCACCCCGTGGCTCAACACTTCACCTCTCCCTCCCACTCCACCAAGGACATGCAGGTCCTTGGACTCCTCCATCGCCAGACCATAGCAACACGATGGCTGGAGGAAGAGCGCCTCATCTTCGGCCTAGGAACCCTCCAACCACAAGGGATGAACTCAGATTTCTCCAGTTTCCTCATTTCCCCTCCCCCCACCTTGTCTCAGTCCCAACCCTCGAACTCAGCACCACCTTCCTAACCTGCAATCTCCTTCCTGACCTCTCCGGCCCCACCTCCACTCCGGCCTATCACCCTCACCTTAACCTCCTTCCACCTATCGCATTTCCAACGCCCCTCCCCCAAGTCCCTCCTCCCAACGTTTTATCTTAGCCTGCTTTGCACACTTTCCTCATTGCTGAAGAAGGGCTCATGCCCGAAACATCGATTCTCCTGCTCCTTGGATGCTGCCTGACCTGCTGCGCTTTTCCAGCAACACATTTTCAGCGTAAATGAAAGAATGCCAAATGTAAGGAGTAGGATCAAGTCCTCAATAATACACTTCAACCCAGGGTTAATTTGTGATAAATTCTTGCAATTGTTTGAAATTTAGCACTTTACAGTTGTCTTGATGAGTGAAGACTAAAAGTTTTGGCAACACTACTGTTTTCAAAAATACTCAAATATAAATGTTGAGACAGAAATGACAATATCCAGTGTAGGGCAGTTCAAAACTACAGGGGCATTGGTTTAAGGTGAGAGGGGAAAGATTTAAAAGGGACCTGAGGGAGCAATGTTTTCACACACACAGTGGTATGTATGTGGAATGAACTGCTACAGGAAATGGTAAAGACAAAACAAATTGCAGATGCTGGAATCCAAGGTAGACAAGCAGGAGGCTGGAAGAACACGGAAAGCCAGGCAGCATCAGGAGGTGGAGAAGTCGATGTTTCGCGTGTGGTTATAGCAGAAGTGGTAGATGCAGGTACAGTTACAACATTCAAAAGACATTTGGATAAGTACATGTATAGGAAAGGTTTAAAGGGATATGGGCCAAATGTAGGCTGTCCGCATCCTTCCTTCTCAACATGTGACTGGTGTGAAATGACACTGGATGAGGGGATGTTTATTGATTGAATTGCTTATCAATTCTTCAGTCTGTGGCTTTGAGGTTGAGATTAATATGGACTGTGGGAATTGGCCACTTTTGAGAAAGGAGAAGAGGAAGGTGGGGCTGGAGGCAATGGGGAAGGAACCAGTTGCAAATTGGCCCAGATTTAATGGCAAATATCGAACACTCTCAGCACGTACTCACAGCAAAAGGGTTTTCACATGGTTTCCAATCCTTTAGCAAGGATCTTAGAAGAAGGCCTTTCCCCATTGCAGTTTTGCAGCCACTACCCCAGGATTCAATGCATCTCTCAGCAAGTAGCCTCAACCTTCAAATGTGCCAGAATGCAACACTGAATCATCAAGGACTCTTTGTGCTGGCATGTCAGGTTTCAGATAGCTAAAGAACACTCTTCACCAACAGCTGATATCTATCTCGGTGTATGTTCCTGGAAACAGTTCCTGGAGAACTGAGTCTTGCTATAATCAGCTCCTTGAAATGAACCTCAACAAAAATCACTGCATCTCTTTCCAAACCTGCTTTACAAAGCTGCTTTCCAAACTTTGGCGATTGGCAGCTAAATGTCTCCCAGACTCTGCGAAAATCTGGGATTAGGGAACGTCACCAGACCTGCCTTGCTGGCTATGACCATTCCGACATGTGATAAATGGGCTGCTGAAGGTGGGATTCTGCAGCAAATTCATTCTCATTCATGACCAACACTAAAGGAAGCTTTCTGTTTCTGCCGTGATCTAATGCTTTACTTTGCACGTGAAGTGACTGGGATAGAATGTTTCCAGGTTGATGAACAACTCTGATCTGAGATTTGTAAAGCAGATGCAGTTCAGCTTAGTTGCTGTATATTCCAGACCTCCCACTGGGTACAAAGACATCATGGGAGCATAATGCAGGTTTAGCTTCAACACCTATTTATACTGAGACCGAGGTTTATACACAGGTGAAGTCATACTATATTTAACTTGTATCAATAGTTCAACAAGTTACTTTATATTTAATGACTATTTTGAAATTTTTGGAAATATTTGATAGTATCCTCCAACTAAAACTTGCATGTATGTGATCTTTTTAATAACATCTCACCCCTAACCATTGCATCAAGTTGTTAGAATAAAATAAACTAGAGTTAATAAAATTAGCCAGACTGAAATGCCTCCGAGCACACAGCTGCCAGTCAAACCAAATCAAAACAGCTCTTTTATTATAGGAAATCCCAAATTCTTTCTTCACAGATTGGTAATCAATAATGATTATTTCTATCATCCGAGGGAAAAGAGCAGTGAGAAAAATAATTCCCTTGTCATCTGGGGAAATGTTTAATACATCAGGTTTCAGACAGAACTAATTGGAATTTAATGCCTGGCATGCCTTTCTTTGCAAATCACGCATCAGTGTCCACTAAATATCATTTACCAAGCAGACAATCGCTGTGCCATTAATGTAGCACACTAAGGTAAGGTAGCACACTACGACCAAAGTACAGGAATTTTAAAATCCAAACATCCTAACTCAGATGGTACATCATGGATCCCACCTATCATGAACTCCTTACCCCCTCCCCCGACCCTATCTTTTGCATAAAAACCTACATTTTCCTCGCTAGCATCAGTTCTGAGGAAAGTTCACCAGACCAGAAACATAAACTCTGATTTCTCTTCACAGATGCTGCCAGATCTGTTGAGCTTTTCCAGCAATTTCTGTTTTTTGTTCATAATATAGAGAAACAGGTTTGATTAAGCTGGCAAAGTCCAGCTGTCTTACTTGGCTAGTCGCTTTTTTTTTAAAGCAAAAATTAACAACTTTATTTCTTAAAGTATAACAGAGAATAATAAACGAATGACTATTTACAACTTCTTCCTCTAACCTGTCTTTTACCTTCCCCCTCCACAATACTAGTCTGTTAAGACTCCGAATTAAGATTTGCAAAACAAAACTTCTTATCTGAAAACCAGGAAGCTTGCGGTTCTTCTCCCTATTCCTGTCTCCGTTTCTTCTTGGGACTCTGCTTCACCAGTTTCTAATCAATAAAGGTACCGAAAGGAGAGCTATTTTTCAAGCATTCTTTGCATGATGGTAGCTTAGCAGTTCTCCTCTCAACTGTTCAATTTTCCATGGTCTTATACCGCCAAATTATTGGGGATTGTATCATTGGCTTTTTTTTTAATAGATATTTTTATTAGAAATTTAACATTTTTACAAGTTTACAAAAATAAACAAAACTCTCAAGTACAAACATTGATATACAATTAAATCCTAAATATATAATAACCAAAATTTAACAAAAGAAAAATACTGAGAAAAAAACAAAACTCAACTA
Organism: Chiloscyllium plagiosum; assembly: GCF_004010195.1. Classification (NCBI taxonomy): domain Eukaryota; kingdom Metazoa; phylum Chordata; class Chondrichthyes; order Orectolobiformes; family Hemiscylliidae; genus Chiloscyllium; species Chiloscyllium plagiosum. The sequence goes on along the minus strand of NC_057732.1, from coordinate 45,751,170 downwards.
ACTACTAATCTAACCTACAACGAACCAGAGTGTATATTTAAGTCTCTTACATTATTCACATAAGAGAAAGAGAAATAAAAACAGCGGATAACATAGAAATTGGGTAGTGAGATACATGCTCGGAACGTGTTAACATCAAATGTAACAAAACCCGTATTCGTGCGGGATTCCTCTCCCAAGGGGCCCCGGACCAGCCAGGTTCGTAATCTCAATTAAATAAAAGCACTTGTTAGGATAGCCGAAATATCTGTATTCATATAATTCAAGAAGGGCTGCCATATTTTATAAAATAATTCGGTCTTTTGGTGCACCATATTTGTAAGGAAGTCAAGGGGAATACATTCCATAATTAATCTGTGCCAATTTGAAAGTCCAGGGGGGCCCTCAGCCACCCAGTTTACCAAAATATTTTTCCTTGCACAGAGAGAGAGAATAGAAAATAGTCTCTTCCCGTGCATGTCCAGGTAGGATAAGTTCGAAAAGCCCAAAAGGAGAGATACGGGGTCCACTTTAATTTCCGTTCCTAAACTTTCTGCCAGGGCACTTGTTACTTTAGTCCAGTATCTATGGATCTTATGACAGGTCCATAGACAATGTATAAGAGTGCCCACCTCTATTTTACATTTGGGACACATTGGGGATGCCCCTGCCTTAAATTTTGCCAATCGATCCGGTGCTATATGGGCCCTATGAAGTATCTTCAGCTGGATAGGAGACGGGGCAGGACATTCATTTTGATAAGTGCTATTCTACCCAGCCAGGAAATTGGAAGGTCTCCCCATCGCTGGAGGTCCTGCCTTATCCTTTCCAGTAAATACACAAAATTAGCCTTGTATAACTGACCAAATACTGGGGTAATAAAAATGCCTAAATATAAGAAACCCTCCAGGGACCAACGAAAGGGAAAATGGGATCCATCCACTAAGTGGGGTATCATAGCAAGGCCACCTATTGGCATAGCCTCCCATTTTGAGAATTTAATTTTATAGCCTGAGAATGCGCTAAATGTATTAATAACTTGGATTAAGCGAGGTATGGACATCAGAGGATTACTGAGGAATAGAAGAACATCATCTGCATACAGGGTAATTTTATGTTTACCTGTACCAATCCTCGGGGCCGTTATATTAGGATCAGCTCGTATAGCTTCTGCTAGTGGTTCAATTATTAGCATAAATAACAATGGCGAGAGGGGACATCCCTGACGGCATCCCCTACCCACACTGAAGATTTCCGAACCTAATCCATTAGTAACCACAACTGCTTTGGGATCACTATACAATGTTGAGACCCATTTGGTAAACACCTGTCCAACACCAAACCTTTCCAATGTGTAAAACAAATATGACCATTCAACACAATCAAATGCCTTTTCCGCGTCTAATGAAATTACTACTCCTGGTATCTTTCCCTGATTGCAGGCTTGAATCATATTCAAAACCCTTCTAATATTATTGGATGATCTACGGCCCTTAATAAACCCCATCTGATCCTCCTTTATGATATGTGGCAGTCCCTTTCTAGTCTCCGTGCTAACGTTTTAGAAAGGATTTTAAAATCTACATTTAGCAAGGATATTGGTCTGTATGATGTACAATCTTCTGGATCCTTTCCTTTTTTAAGGATAAGAGAGATATTTGCCTCTTTCGGCGAAGGCGGGAGACAGCCCTGACTATATGCATAGTTATACATGTCCATAAGTGGACCAGCCAATATTTCTGTAAATTCTTTATAGAATTCAGTTTGAAAACCATCTGGGTCCAGTGCCTTACCACTCTGAATGGTCTGTATGATGTGCAATCTTCTGGGTCCTTTCCTTTTTTAAGGATAAGAGAGATATTTGCTTCTTTCAGCGAAGGCGGGAGACAGCCCTGACTATATGTATAGTTTTTCATGTCCATAAGTGGACCAGTGTAAATTCTTTATAGAATTCAGCTTGAAAACCATCTGGGCCCGGCGCGTTACCATTTTGAAGGTGCCTAATTGCATCAACTATTTCTTGGGGTGTAAGAGGAGCATTTAGGACCGATACTTGTTCCGGAGTTAGGTCTGGAAAAGTCAAATTTTTTAAAAATGACTGCATCCTCTTCGTCCTATCTTCACAATTCTGTGATTTATATAACTCAGAATAGAATTTTCTAAAGGTCGCATTAATCTTTTTATGATCATGAGTCAAAATACCCGTACTTTCCTTGATAGACATAATAGTCTGAGGGGCCTTTTTTTTCTTTGCAAGAAATGCTAAGTATCTGCCCGGTTTGTCGCCATATTCATATAACCTTTGTTTTGCAAATAATATTTCCCTCTTAGCCGTTTGAGTAAGTGTAGTGTTTAGAGCTGTCCTAAGAGCTGTAATCCTTTGCAATTTAATAATAGAGGGTCTATCAGTGTATGCTGTTTCAGCCGCTTTTAAGCGGGCTTCAAGCAGATGCTGTTGTTCTCCCTTTAATTTCTTCTGGGTCGCTGGGTAGGAGATGATCAAGCCTCGCGTGTAAGCTTTGATGGTCTCCCACATCATTGACGGGTTGCTAGCTGTACCTGAATTAATTTCTAAAAAAGTTTTAAATTCTTGAGAGAAGTACTTTACAAATTTACTATCTTTCATTAAGAAGGGGTCCATACGCCAATGCCGAGGGGATGTCCCACTGTTCCTCGCCTTAGTTTCCATATATACAGCAGCGTGGTCAGAAATTGCTATATTACCTATTTTACAGGATGATATGGAATTTAAAAAAATTGAGGGGGCAAAAAACATATCAATTCTGGTATGACATTTATGTGGATTAGAGTAGGAAGAAAAATCTCTACCCTGTGGATGAAGACATCTCCATACATCTACTAATCCTAATTCTTTGTTCAGATCCATCGATTGTCTAGATCTGGGAGATACTCCTGCAGTACTCTTGGGAATCCTATGTATTTCCGGATCCATAATACAATTAAAGTCTCCCCCTATAATTGTATGACGGGCACCAAGAGCCATCAATTTTGAAAAGGCTTCCGTTATAAATTTAAAGGGGTGTGCCAGGGGGCAGTACAAATTTAAAATCCCATATTCCTCTCCATTTATAAGGGCTTTAATCAGAATGTATCGTACAGATTCATCTTTTATCTGATTTAGAATTTTGAAAGGGAAATTCTTCCGAACAAGAATAACAACTCCCCTACTTTTTGAACTAAAAGAAGAAAAAAAGGCCTGATCAAATCCACCCTGTCGTAATTTCAAGTGTTCTTTATCCAACAGATGTGTCTCCTGTAGGAGAGCTATATCAACTCTTTCTTTCTTAAGATTTGATAATATTTTCTTCCTTTTGACTGGCGAATTACTCCCCTTGACATTCCAGGTACACAACTTAACCGACTGATCAACCATAATCATCCGGGCAAATCCAAGACCCCTCGGGAGGGGAAACCCTATCCAAAACATCACGAGCATAGAGCATATAAAATTTACAAAAATAAAGGCTCTCTAATACACTCACAACAGTATAATAAAAAACTATTTCTAAATAATAAAAAAAAACATTTAAATGGAGATTTTCCCCCTTGTTCCCAGGGGGTATCACTTCCTTTCCAAAGGTCCATCGTATCCTCTCCCAACCAATGCCCCACCCTTGACCCAGGCGCTCCTCAATAGGATGAGGAGAATTCAGATATAATACAAAGCTAGAGTTAACAGTGAGCACCCTACCCCCATCCCCACCCACACCTGGATATATTTGGTAATGTTAATACCATGTATAAACATATAGAACTATAAAATTACAACCTCAACAAATAATAATTTTAAATATCATAATACAAAATAGCAAGGGAAAACAACCCCGCTCCTAAAGACAGAGGTAAAATAGAATAAAGTAACCACCTCCCCCCACCAACATTAACTAAACCCCCTGGCTTATAGAAATATATACATATATACACACATATATATACATACACACATAGAATAATAAAATAAAACAACCCCAAGGGGGGGAGAAAATCGTTAAATAGAGAACAAATAAAAAAATCCCTCTCCCCACCCCCCAAGATAATATTAAACAGTAAGGTAAGAAAAAAGAAAAAGGGAGTGGGGGAAAGGCAAACCAACATCCATTGTCTCTTACAATTTATCTAAGAGAGTCCAAAAATTCCTTAGCCTTTTCTGGCGATCCGAAGTTATACACGGATCCTTCATAGTTAAAGCGTAGCGTCGCTGGGTAGCGTAAGGAGTACTGAATATTTAAGTCCCTTAAACACTTCTTTGCCTCATCGAATGCTTTCCTCTTTCGGACCAGAGCTGGGGAAAAGTCCTGGAATAACATGATCTTGAATCCTTTATAGATCATGGCTTGGGAATCTTTTCCAAGATTTCTAGAGGCTTCTAGGAGTATCTGCCTCTCCCTATAGCTATGCAGCCGGAACAGGACCGGGCGTGGGCGCTGGTTCGAGCCGGGCCCACGTATTGCGACCCGGTAGGCCCATTCCACCCTTGCCTGGCCTGATCCAGCTTCCAGATTTAAAAGCTGTGGCAGCAACTGCTCGAGAAACGGTGTAAGCTGGCCTTCCTCTTCCCGTTCGGGAAGGTCCGGCAAACGAATATTTTTTCAACAACCTCGATTATCGAGGTCATCAATGTGATTCTCTAAGGTCCGGACTCGCTGTTCAAGAGTCCGGACCTGATCCACGGCCGATTGCGCTGTCGTTTCGGAGGTCGCGGCCTTTAGCTCCACCCCTCCGACTCGGCGCTCAATTTCTTTAATGTCTCGGTCGTGCTTTTGCAGCGCGGCTAAGAGTGAGTCCCATCAACTTCGGGATTCTTCAATGAAAGTGTTGATCTTTGCATCCAGTTTGGAGATGATTTCCACAAGGCTTGCCACTGTAGATAAGTCCCCTGAGGCGGCTGTGGATGCCTCTGCTGCAGCTGGAGAGGGTGGGGGAGGGGTTCCTGCTTGCTGAGAGCTGCGGGCTCCCTTCCCTTTAGTCATTTTTACTAAAGATTAGATTGTTTAAATTTAATACTAAGCAACTAATTAAATTAAACAGCTATTTTAAATGATTTGGTGAGTGTGGTGGGGGTGGGTGGCCCACTTTGCCCAAGTCTTGGGAGGAGCACTATGGACTCAGACTTGCTGGGTCGCCGCCATCTTGGATCCCCCGGCTAGTAGCTTAATATGAAACAAATAATTCCTATTTGTGGTTCAGCAAATGATTAGTGTTTTTATCAGAAAGTTGAATGGTTCTGCAACGTTAGAAATGTCACCCTGTGCTACTTCAGTAGTTCTCTTTCTCTCTCTCTTTCTCTCTCACACACACCTGTCAGCCAGAATGTGGTAGGTTCCAGCCCCACTCCCTGGGTTGGAGCATTCGAAGTAGAGCAGCTCTCCCTCCCTGAGCACTCATGCAATGCTGGACAGAAAAGCAGGGTCTTTCAAATGAGGTGTCCAGGAAAGTCCTGTCTGAGTTGTACTGTGCTGTAAAAGAGCCCATGACACGTTATGAAGAAAAGCGCAGGAGTTTTACTGAACGACCTGGTCAATATTTACCTCTGAACCAACATGTTGGAAACAGATAATCTGACCACAAAAGCTTTATTACTTGTCGGACTTTGTAATGCACAGGTGACTGCCTGCTTTCCAACACTCCAACAATGGCTACCCATTGGTAGTATCACATCAGCTGTAAATAGCTGTCTGTGCTGATATTCCTGCACTCTTTTGAGCTGGAGTAATCTCAGGCACAGCTTCAAAAGATGTTCAAGGCAAATCGGGTGCTTTTTGGCAGAAGGCTTTTCATGTGCTGGCTGGCACAGTATTGTTGGGGAATGGGGTTGCAGGGGGTCAGTGGTGGTGGTGGTGGTTTGGTGTTGTTGCTGGATGTGTCAGTGGTTTGATGGGGGTAGGGGGCAGCTATGGCTGAGAATACCTCCTGAGTCTGTACTTAAGTTCAGTTTGAAACCCTATGAAGTAAATGCAGAGCTGTGCTGCTGATTCTGTGTTGATGTGCATCTGACAATCTACAGAGAGGATTCAAACCCTGCCAGGAGGTGATGATCCATGATGCCATGAAGAAATTAATATACCAATGATTTGACCTCGCTTATTACGTCCAGAACATCACTCCATCCTCTCTGCTTTGAAAGTGTCATTCAAATTGGAATTGTATCTTTTTCCCCAAGTGTTTGCTGTTGTGCATTTTCTTTTATGTATTTACATTATAAACTAGAAGGCTTGCTGAAATTCATTATCATCATAATACTTGCATTAATGGCAACGCCTTATCACATTTCTCATTAACATCACTAAAGAGCTTCAAATACAATGAAGTATTCTGATTTGTTGTTTTGACTGTTGTGATCCAGGAAGACACAATAAGCAGATTATCCTTGCAATGTCCCATAAACAACTGTGAGAAGAATGACAAATTATTCTGTCTTTAGATGTATTGGTTGAGGGATAAAAATTAGCAAGGACACTAAGCCAACTCTCTGCTTTTTTTATGCATATACTCTGAGACCTTTAACAAACAAATGCGCATTCCTACACAATCAAAGCCGCAGCACAATCTCACTTCTGAGATTACGTTGCCTTTGAAATACAGTACACTAGTTGTTACTTGGTTGATTTTTACTTGGTTCATGTCAATCCAAATAAATTAACAATCCAGAATATCCTGCTTGATTGGTCATGAATATGTACAAATATTTACTCTGACCAATACTCAGTAGCAGCACTGTGTACCATTGAAATATGCACTGCAGTTTTCACCAAGGCTTCTTTAATAGCAATTTATATCTTCATGACCACTATCTTCTCGAAGGACAAGGGTAACAGATACATGGAAACACTATCAACTGCAAGTTCCTCTCCCAGGCAGTCACCATCCAGACTTGGAAATGTATCAGAGTCGCTGAACATTAACACTGATTTCTCTCCACAGATGCTGCCAGGCGTGTAGAGCTTTTCCAGCAATATCTAGTTTTGCTTCTGCTGTTCTTTCGGTTTTTATTTGGAAATATCTCACTGTTCCTTCAGTGTTGCTGGGTAAAAGTACTGAAACTCCCTGCCTAACAGCATTGTGGGTTCAGTGGTTCAAGAATACGCTCACCTGCACCTTCTCAAGAGCAACTAGGGAGGGGCAATACACAGTAGCCTAGCGAAGATACCCACATCCCTTAATTTTTGTTTAAAGCCCCATAGGCTCGTAATTCATTAGAAGACTGAAACCGAGAAAAAGCAGATTATATATTACAGCATAAAATTTACAATCAAAGTAATATGGCGTTAAATATGCTAGTTGTACTTAACATGTGTAACATACAGCTACTTCTGCTGAAGATACAGCCTATGACTTTTGAATCACCTCAGTGACTTTGGTCACTCTGCCAATAATCTTGCAAAAATGGCAATGCGCATTTAATCTCACAGTAAGTTTTAAGAAATTGTATCTTAATTGCCAATTAAACTCATTGTAGAAAGCCAGATCTTGTACTTAACAACATAGGTATCTATTTAGCAAGAGGATTTATATCCTTGCAAAGTCACTCCAGGTCTCTGATCCAGATAGGAAGTAATTTATACCATAGCATCTCATTCCTACAGGTAGCAAATTGTCACTCAATAACATGAAAATGTTAAACTTCCATTTTTCTTGGTTTCCCTTTCTTGTTCTTTCTTCCCTTACTGTGATCTGTCCTTCCTACTTCATTTCTCTTTCTGTCCCTGATTCCTATTCCATCACGTTAACCCTGATTCCTATTCCATCATTCCTCTGCATCTTTCTCAATCCTTAAATGTCATTGTTGAAGGAGATTCTGTTTGTCCCCTTGTGTGCTGAGATCCCACGCACACACTTGCCCTTGTTCCCTGCTTGTTACTGCAGCAAAGGTTGTTTTATTTTAACTGCAGTTGGAGGGAACAAAGACAGCACAGGAGACTCTCCTGCTCCCCTGGCATTCTCTGGCCCACTGCATTCCAAATCACTACCAGTCTGCCAGGGGGAAAAGTTCGGTCATATCCTTGAAATGATTGCATTTGGATGTTGTTCTTTTGTCTCTCTCTCTCTCTCTCTCTCTCTCTTTTACTGAAGAGCTAACTCTGATGACCATCTCTTGAAATGGTGGAAAAAAAACATTACATTTAAGTTGGTTAATCATTTGTTTTTCTTGCAGTATATGTTGATCTTAAATTTTTTTGAATGGGGCTAACTTTAAAATCTTGAGAGAATCAAGCCCAGAATGTATTGGAGTTAAGGGCTTTTGGTTTAACAGAATGTAGGAAATTGAAGTTACTTGCCTTAATACTGAAATGATAAAAGCCTTTAAAATTTGGATGAGGAAGGGACAGTAGCAGCCCATGTTGGGCAATGAATAAACTCAAGGCCACCATTACCATTCTTCAAAAAAAAAATGTAATGAATTTTCTGCAGCAAGACCCATTTGGGCAAATTCCTCTGGGATTTCCAGGAAGAACACAGTGAGAGATGTGGTTTCTAATTTTTGCCAGTGGTAAATATTGTCAAGATAAGAGTTATCTTATTGAATCTTTACTCAGCAAATGCTATTGCTGTGTCATTAGCCCTGTTGTTAGCAGAATCAATTTAATTAACTGTGTAATTACAAAAATGAGCCACAGCCACCACTATAGATTCTCTTTAAAAAATTTAACTCTGTTCTTTCAACAAAAAAAGTAGATTTATAGCATTACTGCCTATTTATTAGGCCATATTAAATATTAAATATTAATTGAGTATTTCCACACAGTCCTTTATTGTCAGCTGTGCCTTTAGCAGCTTTGCAAACGTTCATTAATGCCTACGCAACTTTCTTGGCTTGAGCTGATGCTTGTTTGAACTTTAAGATATGCTCAGTTAATAACCTAATTTAAAAAATGGAAAGCTTCTCTCTGTCTCTCGCTCGTGGTCTCTCGCTCTTTCTCTCGCTCTTTCTCTCGCTCTTTCTCTCGCTCTCTCTCGCTCTCTCTCTCTTTCTTTCTCTCTCTCATCCTCTTCCTCTCTCTTCCCTTCTCTCTTCCCTTCTCTCTTCCCTTCTCTCTTCCCTTCTCTCTTCCCTTCTCTCTTCCCTTCTCTCTTCCACTCCTCTCTCTGTCTGCCTTTCTGTCTCTCCGTACATCCCCCATCTCTGTCTTTCCCTCTTGCACGCTCTCTCTCTCTCTCTCTCACTCAATTTGAATTCATGATTTATGTGGATCTCAGTCACCCTTCTTTAAAAGATGAGCATGGCCTTTTGTAGACAGTGCAAGTCCATGAAGATTTATGTGTGTTTTTTTTTTAAATGGAGATGAAAAGTGATTTTCATGCTAGTGGACGCAGGTTTGAATTGCTGAGACTGGTACGTGAGCAGCCAGCACCCTCTGCACATGCTGGTTAACACCAGCATCAGAAATGACTGTGATGCTCCAGAAGTTGATTTGCCTGTGCTGACTGTTTTGCTTTGCATTCAGGGAGATGGGCTTTAGAGCAAACTACTAGAAGGAGGGTGATAATTGTTGTGGAGCATGATCCATCATTGACAAGCCAAAAGGCAACAATGGTGGGGGTAAAGGAAAGACCCACTTTGGGTCTTGCCAAGGAGGGTAGGAAAATACAAGGAAATCAATTAGTGATGTCAGATGGCGCTCGGATACAAGAATTCTCTCACTTCTCATTTCAGCAGCATTAGTCTTTAACTGAGTGAAGGGTAGCATTTAAGGGGTGTATATGCCATTAGAAGTGGCCAAATTTGACCCATTGAGTCTGTAGTTCAACGGGAAGGGAGCCAATTGTCTCTGGACCAAGATTCTGGAACTCCCTGCCTAATGGCATTGTGGGTCTATCACGGCATGGGGGGGGCGGCATGGTTAGCACTGCTGCCTCACAGCGCCAGGCACCCGGATTCAATTCCAGCCTCAGTCGACTGTCTGTGTGGAGTTTGCACATTCTCCCTATGTCTGCGTGGGTTTCCTCCCACAGTCCAAAGATGTGCAGGTCAGGTGAATTAGCCATGCTAAATTGCCCATTGTCTTAGGTGCATTAGTTCAGAGGGAAATGGGTGGGCAACTCTTCAGAGGGTCAGTGTGGACTTGTTGGGCCGAAGGGCCTGTATCCACGGTGTAGGGGAATCTAATCTCATCTGCCTTCAGCACATGGGCTGCAGCCATTCAAGAAGGCAGCTCACCACCACCTTCTCAAGGGCAACTACGGACGGGTAATAAATGCCAATGACACCCACATCCCTTGAGTGCACAAAAGAAAAATCTTCTACCTCCACAGGACCCCATTTGAAAACTGAAATATTAGGACCCCTCAGTGAGAACTTAAGTGTGGAAGGAGTACATGCATGAGGACAGGGAATGAAATGGGGACGGTTTTGAGCAGATTTCATTTTTTTAAAGCATGCAATTAACGCTAACCATTTTTACTGCTGCCGGAATTGGGTCTCAAGGTTCCCATTTTAGACAGCACCCAAACTTGGACAAATTGTGAAGATTTAAAGTTGTCTTTATGACTGTTTCAGACTTGACTCCAAAATTTTGTCTTGGAGTTTGGGAAGGGCTAACCTAGACCCAGTCTCCATAATTCTGTCATTGCAGGGACCCCTCAATGGCAAGGATATCCTTCATTAAGTGAGAAAACCAAACCATACACAATACTCCTGGTGCAACCTCAGCAAGGTGCTATGCAGCTGCAGAAAGGCTTCTTTTACTCCTGCACTCAATTTCTCAGTGGTATATGGACAAGGATGCGCAGGTCAATTTGGACATCAGTACTTTCCAGAATCTCATCATTTAAGAAATAATCAGCATTTCTATTTCTCTGAAAAAGTGGATAATTCTGCATTTTTCCAATTATATCCCATCTGCCATGTTCTTGCCCACTCACTTAGCCAGCCTCAATCCCCTAGAAACCTCTTTGATCCCTCCTTCCAAGAATCATGGCCATCTAGCTTTGTGTCATCTGCAAACTTGACATTGCATTTGGTCCCCACATCCAAACAATCGAAAAGGATTGTGAATAGTTGGGTCCCCAGTACTGATCCTTGCAGTCCCCTACTAGTAGCAACCTTTCAATGTTCATGTCCCATTTATTCCTGCTCTGTTTTCAGCCCATTAGCCTGTCCTCAATCGACGCGAGTAAATTCTCCTCAATTCGAAGTGCTCTAATTTTGATATGCTGTCACGCAGGAGGTTACTCGGTAAAAGCCTTCTAAAAGTCTAGCTATCCCACATCCCCTGATTTCCCCTTATCTACACTGTTGGATACAGTAGTGATAATGTGCTATATAGAATAGAAGACTTTCTGTTTCCTATATGTTTAAATTCAACTTGCCTAAACAGACATTTCTGATGCGATTGAAGACAATGATCTCTAGCATCATACTGATACTACAGACTTGCCTCTAGAGACATTTGTGTCAGCACTTGTATACTACAGAGCTGACTATTGCAATACAATGGTGGAATTGGAGTATAAAAGTCACTAAGGTAGACGGTTTTCTGTTGTGGTTGATTTTCAAGACTTTTATTTTAAGCAGTCACTGGATTGAATAGTGTCTGTAATATTGTTCTGTTCCTCTCAGAATATTCTGGGCCATCTCCTCCGAAAGCCGCACTAAATAATTCAGCAGCTTCCATCAATACTTGCAGTCTTCGTCCCCACCATTATAGCAGACGCATAATGCAGCTTTTCAGTTCCTTTCTTACTGAGCTTTTACTGACATATTGTTTATGCCTCCAAGTATTAGGATCAGGGTTTGTGCCTCACATCGAGGGAAGGTACTTGGTGGGAACTGGGTAAACCCATAGAGGGAGGTCCACTCCCATTTGCTCAGGTCCTCCAGGGGATCAAACCCTCAGCTGAGCCAAGTCTGTGACTTCTGCAGATAGCTGGAGGGCACGGGGGCTGGAGAAATGGCAAAATTATTTTACAGTGTGTGGGATTTTTTTTCACAGCGAAATTGCAAAGGGATATACAGATAGAATCTTAGCTGGCAGTGACTGTTTTCATTCCACTGTGCTTTCATGGGCGGAAGAAGCAGTTTGTTAATAGTTGTTGCTTCCTATTGATTTACTGCAAACCTTCAGACATCCACAAGAGCCCCAGAGACCAGTGTCAATAACTGACCTGTCAGTAGTAATTGTGAACTCTCCTCCACCTAATGAAGCTGAGAATGAAAAATGTAATTTACATACGAGTTCTGTTGCAATTACACTTGATTAACACTATGATTTAAATCAAAGTTTGAAAGCTTACTTAGATTATCAGATCAATCAACATGCAGTTATAGTGCTAGGCCCATACTCAGCACTTTCAATGTCGAGTCACTACTTCCCGAATTATTGTCACGAGGTTGGCAACTGAGGTTAAATCTTTTTTAGATGCTCCTTAAAATACCTCCCTCTTGAGCTGTCCTAATATTTCTTTATCAGACAAAATCCAACAATGACCCATATAATGTGCCTGTGAAGTGCTTTGGGGCATTTTCCAACCTGGCTGGCACTATATAAATGTAGGTTTACTCTTGTTGATATGTTGGGAGTATGTTCCTCCAGGCTGTTCCTCCATTTCAGTTAGATCCTGCACCTCAACTCCAGCTCCTTGTTTTTGATCCATTACCTGATTTATGCCCTCACTTAACAAAAACCTCTTGAGCCTAATCTCTCAAGTTGCAATTGATAGTATCCATGGCGTTTGAGGGGCAAGTGTTCATTTTTTTCACCATTCTTTGTATTCAAATGTTCGTCTTGTTTTCGCTCGTGAATAATGTTGGTCTAATTTTAAAATGTGCCTCAATGTTCTGAATTCCCCCTAAATCTACCATCTCCAATCCTTTGGTCAATTTAAACTTCTTGATTAGTACACCTTAAGCTCTTAGACTCGAGGGAGTACAAGTCAAGTTCCTGCAGTATACCTTCATAACATAGCCCTTTAAACTGCAATATCAGTCTGTTGACCCTTCAATGGACTTCTTCGAATGCTAATGTATCTTTCCTGATGTGTGGTGCCTGGGTCTGAATGCAGTACTTCAACTGAGCACCAGTTAGTACTGCAAATAAAATATAATTTCCTGCACTTTTGACACCATATCCCACCCCCAATTCCCCCAAGATAGTAAACAACATTGCAGTGGCATTTCTCAGTACTTTAAAGAGCTGCGCATGTGTTTTTAGCGATTTTGTGTGGATCCAAATCCATTTTTTTTCTCTCTGCAATAGGAGCGGTACTGTCTGTCACTAGGAAGAAAGCATCCTGATTTGTCATAAAACATAGAACAATGCAGCGCAGACAGGCCCTTTGGCCCTTGATGTTGCGTCGACCTGTGAACTATTCTCACACGTACCCCTACACTATCCCATCATGGTCCATGTGCTTATCTAAGGATTGTTTAAATCTCCCTAATGTGGCTGAGTTAAATACTTTGGCAGGTAGGGCATTCCACACCAACCACTCTCTTAGTAAAGATCCTGCCTCTGACATCTGTCTTAAATCTATCACCCCTCAATTTGTAGTTATGTCCCCTCGTACAAGCTGACATCACCATCCTAGGAAAAAGACTTTCACTGTCTACCCTATCTAATCCTCTGATCATCTTGTATGTCTCTATCAAATCCCCTCTTAGCCTTCTCCTTTCCAATGAGAACAGACCCAAGTCTCTCAGCCTTTCTTCATAAGACCTTCCCTCCAGACCAGGCAACATCCTGGTAAATCTCCTCTGCACCTTTTCCAATGCTCCCACATCCTTCCTGAAATATGGCGACCAGAACTGTACACAATATTCCAAGTGTGGCCGCACCAGTGTTTTGCACAGTTGCAGCATGATATTGCAGCTCCGGAACTCAGTCCCTCTACCAATGAAACCTAACACACTGTATGCCTTCTTAACAGCACTATCCACCTGGGTGGCAACTTTCAGGGATCTATGCACATGGACTCCAAGATTCCTCTGCACATCCACACTACCAACAATATTTCCATTGATTCAATATTCTGTCTTCCTGTTATTCTTCCCAAGGTTCATCATCTCACATTTAGCTGCATTGAACTCCATTTGCTACCTCTCAGCCCAATTCTGCAGTTCCCCTGCAACTTGTAACATTCTTCCAAATTGTCCACTACTCCACCGACTTTAGTGTCATCTGCAAATGTACTTATCCACCCAAAAACGACAAACAGCAGTGGTCCCAAAACAGATCCTTGTGGCACATTCTGGATATTCCCTCAGTTTTTCTCATTGAGCTCCGTTTGCCAGTTAAACTTGCGTCTGCTTGTAACTTCCTGTTCGCTTTGTAAAATTCGCTGTGCCTTCTAACCCGGTGTCATCTGCAACCTTGGATGTGCTACTCTTGTTCCTTCATCCAAGGCACTTAAATAGGTAGCCAAATGCTGAGAAAGTTATGTCCTGAAATTATAAACTGTACTGACAGTCTCTCTGATCAGACTTGGCCCAGCGAGCAAGGCATTGCATCTCCCACGACAAGGACCTCTCCAGCATTGATGTTAAACTATCTGATCTGCAGTCACCTCGATTCTGCATCTCTTCTTTAAATACTTGTGATAAAATGACATTTTCAATTTTCCAGTCCAAAGGGACAGACCTTAATCCAGACTATGACATTTTACAGATAACTTTGCATACAGGACCTCCAGAACTTATGTCCTATAATATTTTACACAACAACTGTAAATGAGAAACCTGTTCATGTTGCATGTACCAACAGAGTTTATTTTAAGAAATTCATTGGCCTAGATATTTTGATGGGAGTTCACGTGAAGATGAATTTGACTCCTAATAACAGAATGAAGCATTGTTTAAGTTCACATTGTGGACTGTAACAACTCAGTACCTTATTTTCGTCTAGAGTAATTCACTGGTGGCATTGAACTCCCTCGTTGGCAAGAGTCTAAAGACTTCATTTCATGTTGCACACCTTTTAACATTAACTGTGTGATATTGAAGGGACTTAATGGGTTTAATTTGTTAAACACCATGAGATTCATTTTAACATTTCTTTCCCACCTGACTCAGCACCTGGGCATCAATCTTAGAGACTGCACTGCACCTGCCACTGTGTAATTCCCCTGCTCATCACCTCAGAGTGAGATGTGGATCCACCTTCAGCAAGCTGAAAGTGGATCTCCATTTCAGTTTGAACCTGAGATTCCAATGTGAGTCATAGAGATGTAGAGCATGGAAACAGACCCTTCGGTCCAACCCGTCCATGCCGACCAGATATCCCAACCCAATCTAGTCCTACCTGCCAGCACCTGGCCCATGTCCATCTAAACCCTTCCTATTCATATACCCATCCAAATGCCTTTTAAATGTTGCAATTGTACCAGCCTCCACCACTTCCTCAGGCAGCTCATTCCATCAAAGCTATGGAAATGAGTGAGGCTGGCAGGAATCATCATAGGATCCCTGCAGTGTGGAAGCAAGCCATTCAGCCCATTGAGTCCACACTGACCCTCTTAAGAGCATCCCACCCCCCCACCCCCGTACCCTATCCCTGTAAACCTGCATATTTCCTCATGGCCAATCCACCTAACCTATGCATCTTTGGACTGTGGGAGGAAACCGACGCAGACACTGGGAGAATGTGCGAGCTCCACACAGACAGTCATCTGAGGCTGGAATCGAGCCCAGTCCCTGGCACTGAGAGGCAGCAGTGCTAACCACTGAGCCACCATGCTGCTCGAAGGGGGGAGCAGCTTTGTTTTTTAAAATCGCATTGTTGCTGTCCTTCTATCTGTTATTCATTGCCAAGCAAGAACGGTGTTCTCAAGTATCTACACGTCTTCACCCTCAAAGTCAATTTCAGAAAATGATTCTAACTCCCAGCTGATCAGTCAATAGATATACCATGGGAATATGTGAGGTGGTACACTTTAACAGGAGGAGTAGAGAAGCTGAATATTATTTAAGTGGAGAAAGACTGCAGAAAGCCAAGGAAGAGAGGGATTTGAGAGTCCTCGTGCATGAATTAGAAAAGGCTAGCATCCACGTTCAGAGGGTAACGTGGAATACAAATGGAATTTTGGCCTATATTTCCAAGGGAATGGAATATATAAATGAAAAACCTTGCTAAAAATTTACAAGGCATGAATCAGACCACAGCTGGAATACTGTGAACAGTTTGGACTCATTTTCTAAAGAAAGAGATATTGGGATTGAAGGCAGTCCAGAGAAAGGTCACTAGTTTGATACCAGGTATGGAGGGACTGTTTTATAAGGTGAGGTTATGAAGGTTGGGCCTGTACTTATTGAATTAAAGGAAAATAAGAGGCAATTTTATTAAAAAGTATAAGATTCTTGGGGCACTCGACAGTATGTATGGGGAAACGTTTTTACTCTTGTGGGAGAGTTTAGGACTGGGGGCATCATCTCAGAATAAGGGTGTCACACAATAAGACAGAAATCAGGAGGAGTTACTTTTCTCAGAGGGTAGTGAACCTGCTTTTTTTAAAATTGCAGATGGCTGTTATGGCTGGGTCATTATGTAAATTCAGAGCTGAGGTAGACAGAGAATTGAGGGTTCTGAGGAAAAAGCAGGAAAGTGGAGTTGAGGATTATCAGATCAGTCACGATCTCGTTTAATGGTGGAGTAAACTTGATGGCTTACTTTTGCTCCTACATTTGATGTTCTTATGGTGTAACGTGCCAAATGTCAGGCCCCTGCTGCTTTACAAACCAGTTGGTGGGGCTAGCAATGTGTTCCCTCCTTGGGAAATCACTGAGGAACATGGCAGTGCATGGTGGGAAATGGCGGTGCTATTGCAAGTCCAATATCCCAGTTGTTGTTGTTGCTGCTGAAAATGTGAAATGCAGGCCATGGGTTATTACAGCCCCGGCACTTCTGCAGCATTCAAACTGAAGGAATTAAGTCGTAGGCTTAGTGGAAGAAGGGATTCTGATAGTTTATTAAGGGTGGGGTGAAGGGGATGTGGGCTTTCGCATTTGACATATAGTGTATGAAAAGGAGAAAATTTGGTTCAGTTTTCCCTTCAAGTTCAGAGCTGTGAAGGTGTGAGCAGGAAGTACTGGAAGCAGTAAGTTACTTTTTCTCTGTTTTTGAACTATTTTTTAATGCTTATTTTATATCGCATTGTAAAGTATTTCAAATTAAATTTATAATGTTTTGATTGTTTTTCCTGTAATGGAAGGTCATATAGACTCTATCTCGAGCTTTCACATTGATTCTTATTGGAATCTTTGCTTCTCTTGAAGTCACAATTTCCAGGAACATTGCCATAACTTGAAGTGAAGACTTGAAATAGACTTTTCAACAGCCTCATTCTCCACTACTCTGGCTCTGTGTTTCCCTTGAGCTCAATTGAATCAAAAATGGAAAGATGAGCAATTTGTTCAGGATGACAACCTGTTCTCCCTTGGGTGGTTAATATTACATTTAGATTGGAGTTTAATGCCCACCATGACCCCCAGGAGCAGGTGGGGTCATAAACCAGGTGTGTGGGTATGGTGCTCTGGTATTTTACACAAACACTCCCACTCACCGCTGGGTCCAGCCCAACTAGCCTTTGAATACAACCTCCAATGTTGCTCCTGCTGGTATGTTGGCCACAGTCCCAGTTGTGGCACTGCTCAGACCAGAGAGTTGATGAACCAAAACATTGGCTCTGTTTTCTGTTTAGAGATGCTGCCACACCTGCTGGGTTTCTCCAGCGATTTCTGTTCTTGTTTCAGATCTCTAGCATCCGCAGTTCTTGGATTGATTTAAGCTACTGACCATCTGTTTGAAGAAAAGTGCTTGGAGGCAGGACATCCTGTCACATGGGGGCAGAATGCATGGCCTCAGACAATCAGCCGCTCAACAGCCATAAAATCTGGTCATCATCCAGGTTCATCCTTGACTTCTCAGCTTAAGGGGAGGGGGAAACAAGTAATCAGCAGAAAATATTCCAGTCACGTTGCCATTGAATCTCTGCAAGGAATTGCCTGCTGTGATATTAGCAGGACATACATGGAAACCTTGAGCGAATAATAAATGATGGGCAATTACCAGAAACCTATGGAAACTAATCATGTGAGAGTGACAGGTTCAATAAACCTATTCTAGAGGAGCAAGGGTCCTTTCTGTTTAACTAATAAGCAGCAATAATTTTAAGAACCCACTCAAAACTGAATTACTGAAAGTTACAGTCATTGAACTCTGTCATAAACTGTAACTTATAAATACTTTGCAAAGAGCTGCACTTGACATGTCCACCAACAAATTAACAATGACTTAATGATCAGAATTAAATGGTAACTTGATTTGGCAAAGTCAATAAATCAATTAAACCAATCAAGACTCAGTGACTGTGGTTCTGAAGAAGCATTGGCTGAATTGTAAACTAAGGAAAGTTTTCCTTTTAAACTCAAACAGATTTTTTTTTAAGAAGTCAGATTCTCCAGGGATTTTAGAGATCTAATAGGATTTGACAGAATTAAATGACTTCTGTCCTCTAAAACTATTAAGGTTATAAATCGCTGAGCCAAAATCTTCCCTGGTGGCTTGACAGATAAAGGACAGTGTCCAGTCTGGAACTAACCTGATTAAGACCTGAATATTCCAAGGGTCAGTTCTCTATGTGAGTGCTGACTATACATACTTCTGGCTGCAATGGTTGGAACCTTCAAATGGCCTCAGGGCTGTGGAAACAAACTTTTGCCCGTACCCCTAGTAATGATTTCAATCCAATGATCCCACTGTAAGGGTGGCAATTTGTGTTAGCAGGATGATCTGATGTATGAGCCATGTTCTGCTAAATCCAGTTCCATAGGAAAATATTTTGTGTAAACCATATGGTGGGGGGCGCAGTAGCTCAGTGGTTAGCATGCTGCCTCAAAGCGTTCCAGCCAAGAACAAGTGTCTGTGTGGAATTTGCATGTTCTCCCAGTGTCTGCATGGGTTTCCTCTGAGTGCTGTGGTTTCTTCCCACAGTCCAAAGATGTGCAGGTTAGATGGATTGGCCATGCTAAATTACTCATAGTGTCCAGGGATGTGCAGGCTAGATGCATTAGCAATGGGTAATGCAGGGTTACAGGGATAATTTGGGGGGGAATTAGGTCTGGGTGGGATCCTCTTTTGAGGGTCAGTGTAGATTCAATGGACCAAATGACCTGCTTCCATACTCTAGGGATCCACTGATGAGTCTACACTTCAATATCAAGACTTTGACAAAGTGACATAGAGCATCCAGTAGTGCCATATGCGAGCATGGCTCATCGGGAAGCAATTTAATCCAGGCTTTCTCTTTCAACAAAAAAAATCCTTAGACGAAGTAAATATATAATGCACAGCAGGGACACCTGTCTCTGACAACCTGTGTCCAAGTTAGAACATCTGAACTTTCTCTCCATCAGGGCATTGTGGGTCTACCTACAGCACATGGACCGCAGCAGTTCAAGAAGGCAGCTCACTACCACCTCCTCATGGGAGCCTAAGGATGGGCAGTAAATGCTGGCCCAGCCAGGGACGCTCATGTATCATGAGTGAATGAAAAAAATCCAAGAATGAGGAAGAATTAAAAACACAGTAAAGCAATCGATGAAAGCTATGTACTGAAACAAAATGATAAATTGCCATTTATTGACATCTTCAGCATATTTGATACATTTTTTCCTGATAACCATCCTCATGGACATTGGCATTACTCAGTAGCACAAAACACATTACTTTGGAGACAATGTTGGTGTTGTTTGCTATACATCTTTTGGCCACAGCACTTCTCAAACCTCACTGATCACTAAACCCATGTATGTCTGCTGCCTCCAAAGCCATAAGCTCTTAAGCTGCAGAAGCAGACGTTGGCCATTCAGCCCATGGCTTCTGCTCTGTCATTATTACTGGGTTTTTTTTCCCTTCAAGCTTTAATTGCCAATTTCAGAATCTTGGGATTCAAGGGCATTTGTGCATCATTTGAAGCCTGACTCATCTTATTTACACACCACTTCCAACTCTTATCCCATTCCCTGAAAAGCTGTCAATTCCCAGACTGTCATTAGGTGTCGGTGCCTGGTCCCAGTCATCATCCGAGCTGCACTGTCGGAACAATGTTTTAGCACTCTCCATACAGACCATGCTCCTTAACCCCTCACCCCCACAAATCAGCACCAAACCACCACTCTCAGCACATCAAACCTGCTGTCAGACACAACTCTCCTTCAACTGCGATTAGAGTCAAAAAGTGTGGTGCTGGAAATGCACAGCTGGTAATGCAGCATCCAAGGAGCAGGAGAGTCGTCATTTCGAGCATAAATTCTTCATCAGGAACTTATGCTTGAAACGGCCACGCTCCTGCTCCTCGGATGCTGCCTGACTGGCTGTGCTTTTCCAGCACCACACTTTTTGATTCTGATCTCCAGCATCTGCAGTGTTCACTTTCTCCTAGTTGATTTCAACTCGGATTAGAATAGTTAGGTGGTAGTTTTTGACTAGTGCAGATGTGATGTGCCCAAGAACCTTTTTCTGTCCTATAAATCTTGAAGACTTTCATTTTAGTGCTCCGCCACTTGGAGCTTAGGGACTCCCATGACTTGCTTATTTCTGCCAGGTCACTTTGCTCAAAGGGACAGGCAAGCATCATATGCATGTACATTGCAAGCAGTTTCTGGCTTTTAGATTGCTTTCTTACTACTGACTCTGTTTATGGTTACTTGTGGACTGCCAGGCTCTGTATACTTCTCATTGCTTTCCTAATGCAGAGGAGAGTGTTACTGTTGAGAGAATGGGACAATCAAGGGAGTGAGCATGTAGCTATACATCACTGTTTTACATCAACACCAGACATATGCAGCACGTGTCAGCTGTTTCAGCGGCAGACAAATTATATCCTTGAAACAAAGGGCCATGTATAATAGTGAAAGGGAGCAATCCTTAATGGGTCAAGGGAACTACAGTCATTCAGAACCTGCTACTAAACTTTGTCAAGCGATTTGCGAAATTCCAATCCAGTGATTGGCTGCAGTTGGTCAGGCACTTCAGCCTGTCAGAATTTGTGGATCCATACCCTGAGGGTTGGGCCACAGTCAGTCCTGCAAGTCAAGTGCAAGCAATCCAGGTAGATCAATCAATCCTTTCACACATGGAATATGGGTGGCATTTATTGCCCATCCCGAGATGCACTTGAGAAAGTGGTGGTGAGCTACTTTCTTTCCCCGCAGCTGTCCACCTGCTGCGGGTACACGCACAATGATATCGGGATTTGACCCAACAACATTGGAGGAATGGTAATATATTTCCAAATCAGAATGGAGGGGAACTTTGTAGGTGGTTGTATACCCATGTATCCACTGCTCTTGTCCTTAGCAGTCATTATGGTAGCTGGTAGATGGAAGTGGTTGTGGGTTTGGAAGATGCTGTCTGATTAGCATTGGTGACTTCCTGCAAGCTGCAAGTGGACAGGCTTTAGGGAGACATGAGGTTAGTTACTCGCTGTAGATTCCTCAGCCTCAGTTCTTACAGTATGTATGTGGCAAATCCAGTTCTGTTTCCTGTCAATGGTAACCCCCAGGATAGTATAGATAGTGGGCGATTGTGATTGTAACGTCACTGACTGGCAAGGGTAATGGTTAGACTTGGTCTTGTTGGGAATGGTCATTGTCTCGAACTTGTGTAGTGCGAGTGTCACTTGTCAGCCCTAACCTGGATTTTGTCCATGTCCTGCTGCATTTGGACATGAACTGCTTCAGCATTTCAGGAGTGATGAATGGGACAGTGAGCTGTGACACAGATCATCCATTTGGTAGTTCTGGCTACAGATTGTTGTAAGGCTTCAGCCTTACCTTTTGTTTGGGGGATGAAGGGACCTATCACCTTGTCCCTCACCTTCAGCCACCTATTGCTTTCTCAGCTACCTTCCGCAAACCCCACCTCCTCCCATTTATCTCAGCCCCGACTCACAAGCCTCATTCAAGATGAAGGGCTTATGCTCGAAACATCGTTCTCCTGCTACTCGGATGTTGCCTGACCAGCATGTGATAGTGTCACACAACACAATTGAAGGTATTCCCAATGTAATGGCAGGATTTCATCTCATCAAGGATTGTGCGGTGGTCACTTTTACCAGTATTCTCATGGACAGATGCATCTACATTAGAATGTGAGGATGAGGTCAAGTATGTTTTCCCCTCTTGTTGGTTCCCATATTATCTGTCACAGACCCAATCTAGCAGCTATGTCCGTTATGACCTGACTATCTCATTCAGTAGTGCTACTGCTGAGCCACTGTTGGTGGTGGATGTTGAAATCCCCCACCCAGAGGACATTTTGTGCCCCTGCCCCTCCTCCATTTTCCTCCAAGTGTTGCTCAACATGGAGGAGTATTGATTCATCACCAAGAGAGGATGGTACTCGATGATCACCCATGGTGCTTCCTTGCCCAAGTTTAACCTGACGCCATGAGACTTTTTACAGTCCAGAGTCAATGTTGAGGACTCCCTTGGCAACTTTCTCCCAAGTTTGTAACATGGTGCTGCTACCGCTGCTGGGTCTGTCATGCGGCAGGACAGGATGTTTCCTGGGATGGTGATATTGGTATTTGGGATCTTTGTCTTTCAGGTCTGACTCTGTGAGAGTGACTGTGTCAGGCTATAGCTTGACAAGTCTATGAGACTGCTCTCTCAATTCTGGCACAAGCTCCCAGAGGTTAATAAAGAGCACTTTGCAAGATCATTTCCAGTGCCTTAGTCGATGCATCCAAACTTCCTTTAGGGATACTCTGGAGCCATCAGTCTGGAAGTTTGTCTACAATTGGAATGTTGGAAGAGCAGTCATGCAGGAGAGGAGTGGAGGGTTCCATTGTATGAGTAAGAAGGGTTTGTAGTTTGGGAGAACGAAGTGGGTGAGAGCCTTCATGTGACATGTTACATGTGATAATGAGAGTTGCGGGTTGTGAACTTTGATGAGAGGCACGTGCAGTAGTGGATTAGAGCGGGTGATGTCTCTGCAAATATGAGGGAGCACAGAGAAAATGGTGGCTCTTACCCTTGCCCAGCAGTGTGGGAAGGTGGTCATTCTGAGGACACAGCATGGATTCAGTCGCCTACTTGGGATTATGGCTGTGATAGGTGGTGGGATTCCTGTGGCAGCCAGTCATTGGGGGGAAAGAATGTCCTCCTGTCCGCCAGTAGGACCCCTGCATCTCCAGGTCCCTGTCAACGAATCCAGCTGCAAGGTTTCCTCTCTAGGCCATGCCTTGGGTGATAATGGTTGAGTGTCACAGTGTAAAGGCTGGTTTGTGGCTGACGCTTCTGAGATGGTCCAGCCCAGTAAACCCTGCAAGGACCCAGCAGTCACAGTCACTTCTGCAATTTCACGAGAGCTCGCATGCATAATCTATAAAATGAAGAGCAGAAGATTGTCAGAAATGTTGCTGCAAGTCTGGGCAAGGGCCAGTTACCAGAAATCTCTCTGAGCAAAGTACTTGAACCAAAAATGCAAAAACTTCCCCCTCCGAGTCGTCTGGATTCTGAATTTCATGATTGCAATTCATGTTTGACTGGCTAAGTAGCATTCCCCCATAGTCCCTGCAGCACGTTTCAAACTGCATTGCCACATTTGTATATGTTCAGCTCTTTGGCTGTAGCAATCAGCCCTAGAAATCTTCTCGATAATATTTTCTTGAATACCCACTGAATTTTGGATAGTAAAAGGACAAACTTGCACTTCCTGGTGAGTTTTTCACAAATGCGGGGCATCCCAAATTCCTTAATAGTGCTTTTAAGTGTGGTCTAAATGCAGTTGCAGTGGTAAAACGTAAACTCTGGAATGCACTTTGGGTGTAATACTTTCTCGACACATTTGAGACAGACCGTAACATGTATTTGACTGAGATTGGTCATTCAGAGCAGGGAAGGTGAATGATTGTTTCTCCTGCCCTTAGAATGGTGATTTTACATCTACGCTGAACACCCCATGTCAGCACAGGACCCAAGATCTTTCCTGCTTAGTGCACGAGTAGCACACTGGGTACCCCATTCAGCCACTGAGTCTGTTTGATAAATAAAAACTGACAGACTTCTAAGCATATGCAGAGTGCCATGCTCCTTCTTTGCAATATCAGTTTGTCTAGTCACATACTGCTCAAATGCCCTGAGACATCTGGACAAAACAAAACACAATGCAGAACAATCTATTTCTGGCACAAGCATTCCAACTAAATTAGATTAATGCAGGTAGAATTCTACCTGGGAATTTCTAACAGCCTTGCAGATTAAATTATCATTTTCATCACGTTATACTAAATGTCTGTCAGATAGCATTTGGCAAGTCCCCTCTGTAACCCCACATTTGTGCCGTTGGGTATGAAGCACCCTCTATGATACTATAACACTGACAGTCCTGTGCAGTCTATTTATCAACCTTCTAAAAAGTTCATGCAATTGCCAAAAGGCTGCTGGTTTTTAAGGGATTTGTTTCAGAGAGGAACAGATCAGATTTCAGTATTTGCATATTAACCAACGAATATAAATTTCTTCAATAGACACGTCAGTTCACTCTTTGGGAGTGTATTTTAATTTTTCTGGAGTGAAGAGTGCAAGACTAAGGTGTGGGTTAGTGAAACAAGTCACCATGTTGAATTTGTGCCCCCCCCCCCCCATACACACATTATCCCAGTGAAAATTTATCAGAATGGGAAGAAAGGTTGTGTTTTCCCATTAATGGTGAACTCGTGGTATGCTGATGCATAACAAGGAGGGCTGGTTTCCTAAATTAGCTGGACTCAGTCATGGTTGAGGTTGAACGAGGGGTCGGGATGTGTGCATTGCTATATTGCACCTTTATAATAGCCTCCTTAGTCCTGAGAGTCAACAGAGGCCCCTGCAACTGGTTAGGTTCTAATGAGTCTTGTTGGAAAATGAGATTGTGTGGCTTCAGACAAACACAATGTTCACTCACGTGAACACGCACAGGTCTATTTGAGAGGATGACCTGAGGAACTGTCTTTGGTTAAGCCACCATAAAGAAGTGAGTTGAGGAGCGAGGAATACTCATCACAATCTCATCAACTCTTAACAGGAACACAATCTATTAGGGCTTTCGGAGGGTATCTTTAAATCGCACTGACTTTCTTCAGCGTTGGGAGCACCTGCTCTTTTACCGAGCTATTGTCTTTGGCTTACTTTCACTATCACTATCAATCAAATTTGATGGATATCAATAAGGATGGGCATCTGGAAAAAAATAACAGAAATTCAATATATATTAACTGATTCGTACTTCATTGGAACATGAATTAAAGCTACTGAAAGCTTCCACAAAGGACATTGTGCCTGTAAATCTTCCTTATCATCTTATCGATTATTTGTGTTTTCTCTTCGGTAAAGTTTACAGACTGGCAAGTATTGTATTTCTGTTAAGTTCAGTATTTATTCTGCTCAGATAACCTGCCTCATTTGGAAAAGCCTGAAGAATCACAAATTCTTTTACTCTCTTCTGAAAGATTCATGAATCCCCAACAACCTTGACCAACTATTCGTTCTCGAATGTAAACCTGGACAGGCACACAATTTGTATTTGGATTTGTGTTTGTTACTCAGGTAAAGCCACTTGGATCAACTGCATGAAATTTATAGCCCAGAAATGGGTCATTCGACTACAGAATGTTCTAGTGATTTTTCTCTTCACCAGCTTCCTCCTGCCCTACTTCATTCAACCCAATATAGAATGACATATTATATACAGCATAGAAACAGGCCAGTCAGCCCAACCAGTCCATGCTTCCTCTCATCCTTTCACATTTAATAATCAGCACAAACCCTCACACACTCCCAAATTTCTAGCTGCATCTTAAGGTTGTCCACACAAATTTGCTCAATTATTCCTTGTGTTAGCAAGTCATACGTAGGGCTAAATTTCTACTCCCCAATCGGAAGCGCTGTGGGATGGGGAATATTCCACAAAACATGCCTGAGTAGAAAGTGTCCAAGAAGGTTGAACCTTCATTCCAGTGTGGGCTGTGGTGGTGTTAGCTGGAGTCAGTTCCGTTAACCCCAGAAAGGGTTCAGAGAGAGCAAAGGGAAATGCTGGCTAGCCTGGCAGGCTGTTTGGAAGGCTTATATTGTGGGGGAGAGGGGGGTGTGGGAGTGGAGGAGGCGAGCAGGAGTGCGAGCATGTTGTCCCAGCTATATTATTAAAACAAGAAAACAAAATACAGCTGAGTAGCCACGGCATCCCCTATCCTCACCGTACTCAATCCATGCCAACTCATACTACCTGATGACCCATCAGAATCCTTATCCCAAACAATTGCCTCCCTACCACCTGTATTTGCTTATACCATACTAATATATCATCTCATGCCAACCTATGCATTCCCATTCATTACTCTTTGCCCTTATATCTTTCATAATAATTCACATGTATCCATCATGGGTAGACTTCTAGATCTATGATGAAGTGGAATTAAATATGGTGTCCTAGGATCCTATCCAATCAGGTATCCTCCCTCTCCACAGAACTCCAGTAGGTTCACATCTTCTCTTAAAAAATGTAAAGCTCGCAAGTTAAGGTTTTGTCTTTCCATTAATGTAAATTGGATCTGTTTGAATGCAACTGTGTTTCATACATATGGTTGACTTTGTGAAACACAGCTGTACAAATCTATAGTCTGGACAATCCCTATTCTGTCCTGTTCCCTTACCCTTCCTACGGTAAAAATGGTAGTTCGCAGATTCAGTTGGAATCTCAGAACTGGGGCTCTGGCCACATTTTTGCTAAGGTTGAGATCACCTCCATTGTTATAAAAATTCAGACCATTTTCACCATTCACTTGTTAAAGAAATGTCTGCTGTGATTGCTGTGGGAGTAGGAATAAGCCATTCGGTCCATTGATCCTGCTTCACCACAAAGAAAACCTTGTCTGACCTTCCACCTCAACAGTATTTCCAAAGTCTTTAGTATCTAGAAATCTGTCAATCTTAGTCAACAAGAAATCAAGACAATCATGTCCTGATGTCCTTTAATTATGCTTTTCCTTGCAAGTAGAAAACTCAGCTGTATTCACTCCATTAAAACATTTCAATATTTCAAAACACTCATTAAGTCAACGTGTAACCTTTTCTGCAAGAGGGAAAAAGACACAGCCTGCTCATTGCTTCTTGACAAGTATAAATCACAGTTATTTTCATCCTTCTGAATCTTTTTTGTGCTGTCTCCGGTGACTCTATATCCTAACTGAAATATAACAAACACATTTATCCTCTCTACCCAATGTGATTTAACCAAGATCTGGTCCTGGAGTACCTTTGGGTGAAGTAAGGTATAAATTTAGGATGATTTATCCAGTGTTCCTTTAGAAAGGAACTCAAGTGCTTAGTTTGCCTCTTTCTGACTTCATTTAGCTGTGACACTATTTTTCATGGTTTGAGAGTCTACATTCATAGATCATTTTGCTCCTGTTCTCCATTTAGATTAGTGTTGTCCAAGTAATGTGTGACCTCCTTATTTGTTCTTCCCAGCATGCACTATGTTCAATTTGTTGAGATTGAAATTCCTTCAACTCTACCTGTATTCATCCAATCCTATCTGCCCGATCAGACCTCAAGTGGATTGTTTTGTTTGTGGGTTGAGGGTGTTGCTGACAATACCTGCATTTATTGCGCATACCTACTATGAAGGAAGACATGCCAGATAAAACTCAATGAAAACATAGCTCAAAACGCTCTTGTGGCACAGTGGTAGCATCACTAACTCAGGACTAGGAGGCCTTATCTAGAGGTGTGCTATAACATCTCTGAACAGGTTGACTACAGATAGCTCAGTGGAAAGATGTTCTATGCATCGGAGAGCATTGCTTGTATTCTGCCAGTCTATAGGCTTATCCTCATTCAAAGTTTCAACTCTTGCTGAGAAAGAGACTGGGCTAAGAAAGCAATAATCAGAATCCAACCGTCAAATTCCATGTCATTGTCAGCACATTTATTCCTGTATATATTGGTATGTTGAAGTCAAGGGTGTAAGAAATAAGAGCTGGAGTAGACCACTTGATCCATCGAAACTGCCCCACCATTCAATAAGATCACGGCCAATCAGATGGTAGTTAAGAGTGGGGTGAGAAAGCTTTAAGGAAAGGCCCAGAGGTGTTAGGGTATTCAGAGTAGATGTGAAACCGTCCCATCCTTCACCCTCAGGAATGATTGTGGATATGGCTATTTCAGCTACATGGCTCCATCATTGAGTAATTGAAAGGTCTTCAGTTGCTTTTTGATCTGCTCAAGACTGCCTCCTACTGTCAGGCTATGAACTCAGCAGGGGAGTTGTGTGGTGCCAGGAAAGCTCCATTGACAACAGCTAAAGGCCTTGATCATAGCTCTTAATTGCAGTAAATGACCACTCACCTCCGTGGAGTGGGTTGAATATCCAAACGCTTTCAGCATTTTGCTCTGAGTTCCAATGCTGCAGTCTCTGGCTCTGCACCTCAGCCAATGCTGACCTCTCTACCAACCTTGTATCACCCCTCAGAATGGATGGTGTGGAGGGGTATGGGCCAAACGCAGGTAAATGGGACCAGTTTTAATTGTGAAAACTGGGCAGCATGAACAAGTTGAGCTGAGGGTCCTATGACCTCGGTCTCAACCAAACATCTCTTTCTGGTGAAATCATGCATTTGCATTTAAGTTGTTCCAGCCTTAGTCTTAGAACATAGAACAGTACAGCACAGTACAGGCCCTTCAGCCCACGATGTTGTGCCGACCACTCATCCTCATTTATGCACCCTCAAATTTCTGTAACCATATGCATGTCCAGTAGTCTCTTAAATGTCCCCAGTGACCTTGCTTCCACAACTGCTGTTGGCAATGCATTCCATGCTCTCACAACTCTCTGTGTAAAGAACCCGCCTCTGACATCCCCTCTATACTTCCCTCCAACCAGCTTAAAACTATGACCCCTC